>NW_027182718.1:0-91635 GCF_040807025.1 Struthio camelus
CTCCAGGGCAGCCAGGCCACGGCGCGCCCAAGGCAGCCTGCTGACAGAGCGCTCGGGGCCTACAGCGCTGCCAAGGCCATGTGGCGGGTGATGGTCTCGGAGCCCGGCGCTGCAGAGAAGGTGCTGCCCGAACTACTGAGGCTGCTGGAGGACTCTGGGACCCATGCTGCTGGACCACTGGGCAAGACATCCGCCTTCATCGGGAACAACGCGGGCATCCTTTCGTGGGCTGTGAGTTTCCAGGCGAGGCCTCCATCACCTTCAGGGCTGCGCTTGCCTCCCCAGGCAAGAGGCAGCGCTCCCTTTCGCCTTCCCCATCTGCCCCCCAAGCTGGCACCTCCCACAGGGCGCACACACCTCAGGGCCATGGCCAGCAGGGCTCTGCCCAGCGTCTAGCCTCTGCTGGGCCAGTGCACTGGGCTGCCGAGCACCGCCTGGAGCCCTGCGCGCACAAGCACGAGGCCTGCCTGGGCAGCTCTCTGGCCTCCTGGGTCTCTGCATCTCCTGGCCTTCCTCAGCAGGCTGGAAGCTTGTGTTAGGGGCAGGCTTAGCGGTTGGGGCCGGGCTCAGGGCCAGGCAGGGCCCACGCACAGCCCAAGCAGGCTGCAAGGGCTGACACAGGAGATACGCGAGAGCCGCCGCCCCCCCCCCCCCCCCCCCAGGTTGATGTCCATGCCCACGCAGGGAGGCTCGATGGGCCCATGTCACAAACAGGAGCTGAGCCTCAAGAGCTTCCATGACTTAGCCCTGCCCAGCCAGCCAGGCCGCGCGCACACTGCGCTGCATCTGCTGGGGCACAGGGCAGCGCCTGAGCCTCACGCCCCAAGCTCGGCCAGGGCAACACCGTCTCATCATTGACAACCGTCTCTGGGGGTTTGTTGCAGGCAACCAGGGCGCTGCACGAGATTCTCCATCAGCCCCTCTGCCCCCAGGAGGTGAAGCTCTTTTTCCCCCAACTCCTCCTGGCACTGCTCTTCCGCATTTCCCTCGCTCTCGAGATGATGCCAGAGGAGGTTGCTGTCTTCTGGGGGGAATGCCAACAGCATCAGCCTGCTGCCTCCAGCCCCACCAGGTACTGCCTCCCACTTCCCCCACCTCTGCCCTGCACCTGGGGCCAAGGCCAGGGCTCCCAGGGTGACCTGGCCTTTCCTCTGCGGGCAGGTGCGCAGCAGAGGCCATGAAAGCACTGCTCTGCTGGGCTAACTACAAGAGCCAAGTGCTTGCCATGGAGAGCAAGGGCGCCTGGGACATGCTCCTCACTGCCGCCACCCACCACTGCGGAGTGGCTTTGCTGGCCATGTGAGAGCCCCCTCCTCCCCGCTCTCCCCTAGCCCTTCTCCCCACTGATGGGACGCCCTATACAATCCCCTTCCTCGTGGCTGACAGGCCGGCCCCAGCTCTCCACAAAGGAGCTGCACTCTCAGCCCTCGTCACTGAGGGATGGCACAGGGGAACGACAAAGGGCTGGGGGGGGGGGAGTGTGCAGTGGGGGGGGGGGGTGTCTCTCTGTCGCTGCCCAGCTCTGAGAGCTCCTGGAGGAGAGCTGGTGTTACCAGGCACAAAAGAGGGTGATGCACAGCAGCAGTCGCCTCCCCCACCCCCACCCCGGGCAGCCCAGCAGGGAAGGGGCAGGAGGCACAGGGGAACACTGCAAGAGCCCGCGGGGTGGGGGCACGGGGCATGACTCCACAGTGGGCAGGACATGGGCTGTGCTGCAAGGCAGACTTCAGGGCAGGAAGGGAGCTTCTCCAGCCTCCTCCACCAAAACGAGCCTCCTCATGTTGGGCACTGCCTTTCTAATGGCAAGCTGGGGTGGCAAGACACCACACCTCCAGGAGCAAATGCTGCTGCCTGCTGGAGCTGAGCACAAACATGGCCTCACCCTGCCTGGCCTGGCCTGTGGGAGAACACCTAGACTGGGCAGTGCCATCCCACAAGAGGTTGGCCTGCCCTGCTCAAGGCCAACACTACCTTCTTCCCCCTGCCAGAGAGATGAGGAAGGCCCCCAGGCCCCAGCGTGCCTACATCTTCTACCACCTGCTAGAGCTGCTCAGCAGGGAGAAGCCCTCCCATGAGATCCCTGCTATGGCTTTCCTCGTCGAGGTGAGCTCAGCGGCCAGCGGTGCATCTCTGGGGTGCCTCAAACCACTCTGCTCTTGTGCCCACCACTGCACCGTGGGTGGCAATGAACGGAGCAGGGTGGTGGGTGCACTCCGAGCAGTACCTCGGTCCATTTCTGGTGGGGGAACGCTTGCCACTACCTGTATTTCCTATCTATCTGCTTTGTGCCTACTCAACTGCTCCTCAGAGGCATGACAGGAAAAGGCTGCAGCTGGTGGCCAGGCCTGGAAGAACAAGAGAGCTAGCTGCACAGCATGCCCTGAGGCACAGGACAGGGCCACAGGGGCTCTCCCAACCACTGCTGCCTTGCCCGGGTCTGGTGGCCTTGCCCTGAGCTGGTGGTTGGATCCAGCACTGCAGGATATGGGGAGTCCTGCAGCTTTGTCAGTCTGCCACTGCTGTGTGTGTTTCAGCTGCTGGGCTGTGCTGACCTCAGAGGAGAGGACCATCACATCCTGAACCTCTTCCTGAGATACCTGCAAAGCCAGAGCTCGGTGATGCGCAGGCTGGTGTTCAGGGGCCTCCTCAGGCTGTGGGAGAGACCCGAGATGGTGAGCGAGCGGGGACAGCCCGCTGAAGCCATGCCAGAGGCCTGGGGCTGGGCAGGAGGGGCTGGGTAACTCAGTAGCTTACAACTCAGGAGCTGTCCTCTTCCTCTGCCCACTTTGGGAGTCCTTTGGGACAGGGCCCTGGCTCTGCTGCACAAGGAGAAAGGCACTGGTGCCGGCAGCAGACCCAGACCCTGGCCCTGCACCAAGCAAGCCACCTCCAAACCACCTCAGTCACGAGAATGCTGTGCTGAAGGAAGTTGCCTTTCCCACAGGCAAGGAAAATGCAGGCCCTGGTGCCAGCCCTCATGGAGAGCCTGCAGGACGCAGACACGGACATCCGCGAGAAGGCCCTAGCTCTGCTCAGCAGCATGATCCATCTCCTGGACGGGCAGAGGGCCAGCCTCATCGTTCCGCAGCTGGCTGAGAAACTCTTGCCACTCTTCGATGATGTAAGGCTCGGGAGAGAGTCGGGGGCCCGCTGGGTCCCCCGGGATCTGATGCGGATGGCCAGCCCAGGCTGCTCCAGCCACATTGAGCCCCTTGCCTATCGTGGTTTTGGAGCAGCCAGGGCTGAGCTCCTCTCCTCTTCCTTCCCACCAGGAGTCCGGCTGCGTCAGAAACCTCTCCATCAACCTCCTGAAAGATATGATGACAATGGTAGCGGGCACCACAAGAAAACTGATGAGGAAGCAAGTGCAGAGGAGCCTGCTCCTCCTCCTCTTCCACTTGCACGACCAGGTCCAGAGCGTGGCCCAGGTGTGGATTTCTGACCTGACCAGTCATTGCAGGAGGGCAATGCTGACCCCTTCCCCACCTTGGCTGGGCCTCAGCATCAAGAGCAAAGGCTGCCGGCAGTCGCTCCCTTTGAATGGGTGTTACCTTGAGGCCCAACCTCCGGAGGCCCTGAGCAGGGCACAGAGCCTCCTCCCTGTCTCTACCAAGCCACCCACTGCCCTGCCTTCATCCTCCTGCCATGTCTCTTCCTGCACAGATGGACAGAGAGCTGAGGTCCCCTCACAGCCCCGCTCCCTCCCTACAGCCCTCCACCAGTGCGAGCCATAGCAAGAGCCCCGGCAGGCCCAGAGAAGCTGGCCATTTCCCAGAGCTCCTCTACCTGCTCCAACAAGGCTCGGCAGCCATCCATGGCCAAAACAGCCTAAGCACTCGAGGCCCCACAGGCTTCCCAGCTGTCCCTGCAGGAGTCAAAAAGCCAGGGTTATGCTCTCCCCATCACGGCCCTCCTCCCCTCCCGCCCCACCACGCTCTGCCCAGGGGACACACAGGTGTCTGGGCTGGGGCATGCCCCAGCTCTCTAAGGCATGACCACCACAGCAACAGAGTTCTCCCTACCCATGGCCAGGGCACTTGGCCCCTGCAGAGGGGTGCAGCACCCTCAAGGGGTTGCGAGAGCCAGCACGTTGCCCAGCCTCCCCCTGCCTGGGGAGGGCAGAGACACAGACACTTGCAATCAGGGCAGAGAACCAGCCCTGCATCCCAGCTACCAAGCTCTGGAGCCTGGCCACAAGGCAACAGCAACTGAGCAGGACAGGGAGCCCAGCACCCTGCTGGGAAGCCCCAGGGGAGGCTCTTCTGCCCGAGTCCTGCACTGGCGTCGCTGGGACTGCAGCACTTCAGCCTCCTCCTGGCTTTGGCTACAGCTCAGCACCTCTTGGCCATCTCTGTCCTGCTGCCCTGGCAGCATGTGGCGCCTGAGATGGTGGTTGCCTCACATCTCTGCCTGGGGCACTGAACCCAGTGGCAGCCTTGGTGCCCAGCTGCGGCATCTTCCCACCACGGGCTAAGAAAGGCTCTGAGCCTCACCGCAAGGACGGGGGCACAGGATCTCCTCCCTTGGGCCACGGTGGCATCTCTCACTCTCTGCTGCTGTGCAGGCCTCTCAGGAAGCCCTCCTGGGCGCTGCCAAGTTCCTGAAATGGCAGCAGCTCACCTACCTCACCGAGACAGGACAGACAAGGCGCATCAGCGAGTACCTGGTAAGCACAGCCCCAAAGCACCCAGCCTGCATAAGGCCTGGGCCCCTCCAGGCCCAGTGTATAGTGCAGGCAGCTGTGCCCCTCGCTCACCTCTGGCACGCTCAGGCAACTCCAGCCCACCTGGCACCTCATCATCCCTGGGGAACACTGTGGCCTCTGCTCCCTCCAAACCCGAGCGCTACGCGCCTCCTGGCCGGGCACCGTGAACGCCCTGGCAGGGGAAGGAAGGGGAGACTGCTCCTAGGTGGAGGTGCTGGCCAGCTGAGTGGGGAGGCTCGGCACCAACCACCAACCCTTGTGCTCTCCCCAGCTGGCAAAGGAGAACAACAGAGCGGAATACCTGCGCCAGAGCCTGCGCTACCTGCAGAGCCCGCAGGAGCCCTTGCAAGAGGAAGCCGTGAGGTTCCTTGGTGAGCCACAACCCCTGCTGGGGTCCCTCTCTGTCCCAGGGCAGCTTGGCCCCAGCCCTGGCTTTTGGGCTGGCAGCCACAACCAGCCCCGGGGCTGCCACAGCCCCACCTGCCCCGTGCAGGAAGCCCCGTGCCTGGCAGCTCCATGTCACCTTCTCCCAGCCTTGTCCACACCAGTGGGAATAGTGGGGGCCTTGGCCAGTCCCTTACAGCCTCCTTGAGTGTTACGCTCTGGAGAGCACCCTGCAGTCAGCCCTGCCTGCACAGAGCAGGGCCCGCGGCCACGCCAGCAGGGCTGGGAAGGAGCTCTGCTGCTGGCAGTGCGCTGGCGAGCGGGATTTGTGACAGGCTCTGTGTGTGCCTAGGGCTCATTGGACGGCAGATGAGGGAGCAGGATGAGGAGGAGCTGCAGCACATTTGCAAGGGTGAGTGAGGGCAGTGGCAGGTCAGCCAGGGCTGACAGGGAGGAAGACACACCCTGGGCAGTGAGCACCCCACCCCACTGCTCTGCTCCCCTTGCGCAGCAGGGGCCTTGGGGGGAGAGGAGAGAGAGTTCAGGGGCCCTTGAGACATTCCTGGCCACACACTTGCAGCTGAGCCATTTGTCCCCCCACTTCCTCCTGGCCATGGGAAGAGCTAGGTGGGACCGGCCCTGGCAGCAGGGGAGGGGAAGCCTGGGGTCTGCACAGATCCAGGGGGGGGTTGATCTCTGCTCTGGTCCTTGCTCTTTCAGCCCTTGAAACCTTGCAGAAGAGAGCCAGGCCCTCCACTTGTTCGCTGGTGGCCCAAACCATCCTGATCCTGAGAGCTTCAAGGACAAAGTCTCCAGCCAGAGCCAGCCAAGGAACCCTCTCCTCCTGGATCAGGAACAAGTGGCAGAGGTGGCAGCGGCCTCTAAGACACAGCAGCCTTTGCTGCTGCACCTCTGCTCACTTCTGAGCCTGGCCTGCTCGGCCCATGGCCGCCACCGGAGCGTGCAAGGAACTCTGGGGGCTTCCTGGCCTCTCTGCCACTGCCAGGCCACCCTGTGCTTGTTAGAGAAGGACATGGTAACTCAGATGGTAACTAGCTTAGCACAAGTCTAACCCTTGCTTAGCACTAGCATCTCAAATAAATGAAGCCTGCAAGCCTCCAGGCCCAACTGTCAACAAACTCGAGAATCATTGCTGACCACAAAACCACAAGGTCAGTTCAAATCAGCTAATGAGGACACACAACTACCTAATGAGGACATACAACAGGATGCATGCAGGAGACCAGACGGGATGCACCTGGGTGGTGGTTCACCTCTGAGAGGACAAGGGACCATGGAAGACAAGGACATGGCAACCAGCCCGGGATGTAGGCCAAGACCAATCAGAAAGAGAGAGACCACCAACTCAGTAGAAACTGAACGAGACCTTCCCTGGCAGGCAGGGAAATAAGACTGTAAAGAATCTCTTTGTTCGGGGTCCCTCCTTAGAGGCATCCACCTCAAGCTCTTGCTTTGCTCTACCACCAACAAATAATCAATTCCTTTTGCTGCTAGACCTGTGCGAGACTCTGCTCCTTGGAAACCTAGGCTCAAACTGTTTCCATAGCACTGCTACACTTTCCCCAAAGCAGCAGCCCTGCCTCTTCACCACATGTCGGGATCTTTTCTTGGTGGAAACTAAACGGCAGAAAACTCAGGCCCTGAAGGAATCAGGATCATCCCGAGAGCTAGGACACGCACTCTTCCCGCCGGAACACACTCACACACACACACAGTGTCTTTGCCACAAAGCGCCAGCTACTCTGCTGGGGTGCAAAACCAAGAGGCAAGGAGAAGAAAAGCTTTCGCGTCCCCTGCTCTCTCCAGAGACGTGGTGGAGCAAGAGCAGGCCTCGCGCTCTGCAGGGCTTACCTGTCCCGTCAAAGGGTCTCTGGGGTCTGAGATGCAGCTCCAGACCTTTTCTAGCACTATGGCCTACAGCGCACAGGCCCTGGCATTGCCCATTTGTTGCCTCAAGCGCTCCATGCTGAGATGGAGGGCAACCAAGGCAGATCCCAGCGGAAAGGTCCTCCCACAGGGTCAGTCCCTGTTCTAAGGGGGTCCCCCTCACCTTAGGACATGCAAGAGCATCTTTCTCCAGCTGGCCTCTGCCTCAACGCTGGAGAGGAGAAGCTGGCAACGAATTGTAGAAGGACTTTTTCCAAAAAGGGGCCGCAGGAGCAGGTGAACTGGTCATGCTGACCTTGTTGAACCATAGCTGATCTACTATTAGCCTCTTACCTTCACTGCTACCTGGAAAGCTGAGGGCAAGACAACACAGCTCTTCAAAAGCTACCTCCTTGCTGATGTGTAGACTATCTTCAACAACAAACACAAGCTAATCAAGGTTGGTTTCCAACACTAGGGAAGAGAATCTTAGGCTCAACATTTTCAAATGTTAGCTTAGATGTTTATTATGCTTCTGCCATCATCAGCCCCTCTCAAAGTAGGCTTATTTACAGATGTCTCCAACCACTGCCACTTTTAGGGCTTCCAATGCATGTTTCCAGGACCTAGCCCCTACAAGGACAACTCCTTAGCTGATGTTTCAGACACATAACTGCAGAGGGTATTCAGCTAGAGACATACATACAAATACACACCCAGAAACCAAGACAAGCAACTTGAAATGAATACAGAGAGCTTGTTTTCTGCTCGTTAACATGTATCCTGGAAGAAGGACTGAGGGTGCCAGCACACTAAGCAAAGCTTCTCTACCAAGAGAGAAGTCTCAAAGCATGGCTGGGTACTAGGTCACAATATCTCTTCCAGTGCTGCCTCCTTAGCAAACAGGAGAGAATACGCCCGTTTCCCCCCCCCTCACCCCCCCCAGGGAAGAAGTCCTGAAACAAAGAAAGTTGGATTATTTCTTACTAGAAAATTCTACCCAATGGGGCACGTTTGGCTGAGAGAGCTCAGTTCCAGGAACTCGCTTGCATTACTTTTTGGCCTTAGTACTCACGTACACTAGAGGATAACACTATTCCTTTTAGCTTTAGGGCTAATCACCACCAATGTACTTGTCTGGGTGAGAGAAATCTCATCGGAATACTTTCTACTAGTAGCACTCAAATTTCACTGCACCTGTTACCATCTCACTACTGCCCCCTTTCCCAAAATTCCTCCACAATGCCTTCCAAAGGAGAAGGCACAAAGAAAGTTAGCTGCTTTACTTATCACACAGCTTGGAGCCCATCTGTGAAGGATGACCAGGGGTCAGAGGATCTTCCCCCCCCCCCCCCCCCACACACACACGGGAGGAATGCTGTCAAGAGAAGCAGAGACTCTGCGCCCTTTAGGGCTCACAGGAGAGGATGGAGTGATTTACCATAGTTTTGGTCAAGGAGCTAACATCACCTCAACAACAAAGGACACTGCAAGATGCCTTTGTTCTAGACAAACTGCCTACATCAGCTAAGTGTAAACACTCCTCCTGTAACTGCCTGGCCCACTCCTTCTAGGTACAGGCAGCTATTGATGACTCTCAACACACTGAAATATAGGCCCAGGACAACAGCAGTGGCTTCGAGAAGCAAAGGCACAGAGTACAACTTAGAGAAGTGCAGGCCTGAAGTGATAAGGCATGGGACGCAGACTCGGCACTGGAGACCTCCTGGCTATAAACTACTCAGCCAGGCGAGGATGGGGAGCGCATACGTGGTTCAGCCCAACACGAAGTCTACAAACCCAACAAGGAACAAAGGAACTCTGAAGAGAGCAGCAGGCTTGAGCTGCTTTCAACCCCCATTTTCCTTCCTGGCCACTGGACACACTCGGTGTCGCGACAACGAGGATATTCTAGAGACCGGTCAGGAGACTGATGCTGGGATTCAACTGGATATTGCAATTGCTGTGCTCTGCTAGGCGTATGCTGTTCTTTCAGTGCACTGCTGGGACACTGTGCTCAATCAAAATCCTGTGCGACTTCAACACAATTCAAATAAGTACACTTCCTATTAAGCATTAAACCCTCCACATGTGGAATATTAAAAAAAACCCAGAGCATTGGACTCTGACATGAAGTCAGAAGTGTGCAGCTGCACCCATCTACAATCCGATTCAAACACGTACTCAGGCTCAGAAATGCTCTCAGTCATGATCGGGGCCAGTTTGGAACAGGTTACACATCAAGTAGCACGCTCTGCAAAACCCCATTCGGCTCTAGTAGGGTCACGGGGGCGTACTGGTCCCAATGACTGATATGCTTTCCATTTCTTCCGTTCCAGTTTGGACCACCTCTCTGTGTTCTCATTTCCACCCCCAGGGTTTGCCTTCCCATAAGGGCAAACATAATGGACAAGCACTAAGAGAAAACCCAGGCACACGCTTCCTCCAGGAGCCTCAAGCTCCCATCAACTGTTGCAACCTCCTTCCTTGGTTGGGCCATTTGCAGCTCTCTCATTTTTCTGGACGCGTCTGGAGGAATCCCTGCACTGCCCACTATCCACCAAGGACCTAAACATTTGACTCCCCTCCTTGGTCCCTGACCATTTTCAGGTGGAACCTCAATTTCTGCTTTCTGTAGTGCTTGCCACACTGCTGCTGCTGCTGCTTCCACCCCCCCACACACACTTTCTCAGGGGAAGGTCCTCCCATCAGAACACCATCTCTCTATTGGTGCAGTTTCCCATCTGGAGGCAGTGCGACTGTCTGTACAAAGTTCAGCAAGGGCAGCAGGAGCAATCGTGGGGGAATGCTTGTCCCCCTCCTTGGGGGGGGGGGGGGGGTCTGGTAAAGGTATATTGCATTCCCTCCCCAGGGAAGGCCAACTCCTCTTTATCCTCTTCCTGCAAGGGGACCAGAAAGAACATCTCCTTCCTGGCTAGCGCCACCATCCAGGGGTGTGCAGCTGCTTGCAATACAGCTGTTAACTCTGCACTATTTGGTCCAGCAGCTGTTAAGGGGGCCCTGATAACTCATTCCCAAACGCCACTTCCCCTCCGCTTTCCCAACTGGCCACAGAGGCGGGTCATATGGGGAGCGGGCTTTGGAGATCATTTGTCCTTTCTCCAAATCAGCTCTGGCTTCAGAAATCCCATTGCGCGCCGCAGCAGAGACCGGCTATTGTCGTCCGCCAGCGATTTCTCAATCAGAGAGCGCAGGGCTGGGCAAAGTACACACACTACAGCCTCCCTCTTTCTACAGGGCTTAGTACCCATGTTTGAGCTGAAGGAACACACACCACCAGCCGGCAGGCACCAGGTTCGTCCCTTTAAAACATCGAAAGTTCAAATATATTCCAAAAAAGCAAGTAGTCAACATGCGCCTCTTGCCCGGGAGCCATGAATTAACCCTTGGCAGTTTGGCACACAACACTCGCTCCCTTCACACCAGTAATTCTAACTCTGCCCTCCGGGTCACACACCCAGCTCCTAGGCACCTTGTGGTGTCAGTATTGACATTTGTGCTCCTGTATCTATTACAACTTCACCAATTGTCCCTGAGGACCAACTGCAATCTAGATACATGGGCCATTATCACTTCTCTACTCATAAGCCTCCCCTTGCCCAACAGGCAGACCCAATTGCCTTCTGGGCATTGCTTGGGGTTTTTCCCTTTTTTCGTTTTTTTTTTTTTCCTCCTTTCTTTTTTCTTTCATGCCCTGCAATTCCTCCCTAGGCATTGTCTCTCTCTCTGGGAGCTGGCACTGGCGGAGTCAAAGTACGCCCCCCCCACCTTTGGCCATTCTCTTGTTTCTGGGATGCTTCAAGCACGCTCCAGACAACGCCAGTAGGCCCACCTTGAATCCTGAGGCTTTCCTCCACAGCCCATTGCTCAGTTCCCGATATCCTGTTCACGGGTCTGGAGGCTTATTTCCCTTTGACTTAGTTCTTACTCCCAGGGGGAGCCTATATCACTGGTCTCACCCTATGAGCTCTTCCCCCCGGGGCTTCAGGTTCCCTTTTTTAGCTGTTAGATTGGTCCCAGCCCTTTTCATGCCTGGGCTTAACCTTGCCATGCATGAATTCGGCCCATGCAGGGAGTTGCCTGGGGGGGTATTCTGCAGCTGTTCAGTTGTCAAAGGCAACAACAACTCAGCTGCCTTCCTACCTTCCAGTTCTGTCTTTAGCTCCTGCTCCTTTCTACTCCTAGTCTCCCTTTCTGGATATGCAGCTTCTAAACAGATACCTCTTGCCGAGAATGCCTCTCCCTTGTCTATCCCTTGTGTGGCCCCTAGTTACCTTCAGGTATTCTTCAGCAGCTTCCCAATTCTGCTCCTTGCCACCGAGCCCATTCTTCTGAGAAGGGACTTGCGTTCACTCCATACCTCCATCAAGAACTGGCGATACTACTGCCCCGTGCACATATTAGAAAATAGCTGAGCACACCTTCCCGCGTCTTCCCTCAACCCGGGCTTCTTGCTTCCCTGCAATGCTAAATCACTCGGGCTCCAGCCTCGCTTAGTAAATACAGGCAGCACTGGAACAGGTGGGGGAGCTCCCCCTGCTACGCCCAGCTATAACGCTGCCGGATTAGGTAAAACATTGGGACCCCTAGGGGAGAGTCCAGCAGCTGGCAGAGTAGAAGTAGGAGAAAGAGAGAGAGAGCAAGTGACAGATAAATCTCTAGGAGGTGAGAGCAAAGGGGTATAGGGTGGAGCAGTTGCTGTGGGTGCATTGTGCAGGATACTGGCGCCTACTACGGCCAGAGTCACTCTTTGCGGGGTTCCCCTCTTCTTTTGCCTCAGGTGCTGGCGGTCCCACGCCCAGTTGTCCCACACGGACCAATCCTCCATTGGAATGAATGAAACATATGGAACAGCACTACAGACTCTTCCCATCAGTTACTCAAGGGTCGATGGAACAGATCAGTCTGGTGCTACGCTCCCCCTGCTGAGCTCACACATCCCCAACACACTACTGCCAAAACTACAACATTTGAAAAGTACTGTTACCTAATAGACATTCATATCATAACAAACGCAACTCTCAACATGATTGGCCACATCGTCTTACCATCCTTTTTTTCCCCCCAAAGAGATCCATAACAACTTCTTCTGATAAGTTCATGCAACGAGCATCAACAAGTAGCTGGGCAACTGGACTTCACCGACAGAAGCTTGAGCATCAACAGCATATCCAATGATCTCTGCACTCCTCAGTTTCTAAAGCTGGCTACTCTGCCACACTGCAAAGACATCCATGGACAATAAGCACATACAAGTAGAAATACAGCAAAGCACACATGCTAACTCTATTGCGTGGCAGCAATACAAGCATTCTCAAAGGTCATCCAAGCAGCAGCAGCACAACTCACAAACTGGGCTGTAAGAAAAAAAAAATTCACACCTAGAGATTACATTTCAGAGAAGGACATCACTTAGGGTAGACTCAGGACAGGTCACACGTGGAACAGAGGGAAGCCATCTTGCGGACTCCAAAGCATACCAATTCTGCCCAACGCTTGGCATTTCAGCATCTCGAGTCGAGCTTCTCACATTACTCCCCAACTAGCCTTGCAGTGAATAAACACGGTCCCACAAAGAGACGTTAAACGTTCCTTAACCCGAGAGCTTCAGGTCTTTCAGGATAACTGAAACAAACAGAGCTGGGAAGGAGGCACTCAGAAGGTTCACCAGGCTTACCTCAAAATCCTGCTACAGTAAAAGAAAGCTGGTATAGCAATTAATGCGCCAAGTCACACTTACAATTCCTTGCAGTGGCTTCGAGGACAGATGCCTCAAACTAGGGCATCATTTTAAAAAGCAAGCTATCGGATTCCCTGCACATAAGGAACCTTTCCTAGTTACTCTCTTATTTTATAGTCTAGTCTTCTAGCTTAAAACGTCAGTCTTGGCCACACTAACATTCTAGGAGGGAACAAAGAGTCATCGGAAGGCTGCACATAAACGCTCCCTGCATTTAGTGGTGGGGAAAAATCACCACTTCCTCTCTGAAGGACAGGTCAGGCTACTGAAGCTGAAACATCAGCATCCCAAGAATTAAACAACTCGACAGCATGGCATTAACTTCCAGTGCCAAACTCACAGCACTCTATGCTTTTCAAATCTCTTGTTTAGCTATGCCTTACTAAAACTACTAAATGGGAGCCACCTTCCTCAAAACCGACCCCGTTCCTCCTGGCCACCCCTCTACGGCCAACGGATCACCCACTGCATTTTTCCCACCAAAAGAAAACACTGATGACCCTCATGCTGAGGAAACTCCATTTCCTCTAGCACACGTTCCTGGCTGAAGGCTCAGCAGCTCCTGCAGCTCCTCCATCCTCCATAATCCTGCAGCCTGGACCTCTCTAGCCTTTGCCTCCAGCTTCCAGCAAGGCAAGGCAAGGCAAGTTTCAGTCTCCACTTTATACACCTCGGTGGAACCATTCCCCAATTAGACAGGTAAAGGCACAGCACGAAGCTTTTATTAAGTCTCCACCTACTAACACAATACACACGTTGCCTCTGATTTACAATTACTAGCCTGCAGATTCATAGTGGCACTTCAGACAAAGCTGGAGGGTAAAAGAGGCTTCCTACATCCATTCACAGTGACAAGCACTCCTGCCTCAGACCACTGCAGGAGCAGCTACACGGACAGATGCCTTCTGCTCTAATGTTCATCTCCCACCTTCAACAGGCACCAGAGACACGCACAGGAACCGAGGTAGGCATCTCAAAGCACTTCTCAAATTGTTATGCTCCACTTCTCCTAACATTTCACTGCACCAAGCTGAGGAGGCCTACCTGGGAAATCAACTCTCTTGTCAAGCAAAGGGCAAAAGATCACTCACACTCAACTCTCTCCAGTCCTGCCTACTCAATACAACCTTCTTCAAGAAGCATCATTACAGCAGCCAGTACAAAAAATCATTAGATTTGCATGGGAAAGTACTCACGTCCTAAACGCAACCCTGTTCCACGGGGGGGGGGGCACAAAATAAAGCCTAATTGGCAACGCGTACCTATGCACATGCTCAGCCTCAAGTCCACCCAAGTATATTTCCACTACTTACGTTCACCAGCTACACTGACTAGACAGGCAATCCCAGATGCTAGCTTGATAACAGCCAATATTTCCCTCTTCTGCCTTTCCTGCAAATATTTACCTGCTCTAATACAATTGGCACCCTGCACACAACTCTCTGAACTGATAAGAACCATCCTGCCATCTAGTCCTCACCTCCTCATGCACTCATACCAGCACCATATACTTCTCCAACAGAGTTTCACCAGGAAGCCACAGTATTGCAGAAGTTAGTCCTTTTTTTTTTTTTAAGGTACCAAAATAATTTCCAGCAGGAGAATATGAAGAACAAAACCCCCACAGGAAAGCAGGAAACTCTCTCCTGGACAAAAATAACTACTGGTAGCTGCTGTTAAGACTCTAGCAAACCTCACCTTGTACCCCTCCCTGACAAAGCTACTCTCATGCAACATCCATACCCTTCAACCAGCACTCACTTTTACACTACTACGCACTGAAGGACTGATCCCCTGCTGAAGGAAAGTTCTTCTAGCCCCAAGCAGCACCTGCTTTTTTTTTTTAATTTTATTTTGTCCTGCTCAACAACTGACCCCTAGAGACCAGCAGAAGTGAGGAATTTCTATCAAGCCCTTGCTGACATTACAAACACTACACAAGTTGTAAACCAAGAGAGAGCATTCAGGCAGAACTAAGGTGAAACGCAGGCATGTCACTAGTCTGCTTTCAGGCACAGTCATTTTTTCCAGAAAGCCTGCACAAATGCCTAGAACTACAACAACATGCTATTATGTCAGTTACATCCAATGAACCTGAGCATCAAGTGGCAAGTCATGCATGAGGCACCCGCAACCTCTCTAGCCCATTAATAGGGCTTCACACCTCCATGTCCTCTCTCCCATGCATCATCTTCAGAAGCTGCTACAAAACTCTACTTTAAGACAAGACATGCATGCAACAAGGCAGCAGTTCAAAAGCAAGGCTCAGCCCTCAACATCCTTTCTTTTCTTTCCTCCCTCCCTACAGGTAAAGCCACTTAGGTTTCATAACTGCTAGCCAATGGAAATGAGACAACAACTACAACCACCACCACCAAGAACCATGCTTTACATGGGTAACTCACAACTTACAACCACTAAGGCAGCAACTGTGCTTTAAGGCTTCAGTCAGGTCGCTTCAAGGCCTGAGAGTCTACAGCACTACTTCCCTACTCTCCCACATCTACTAACACGTCATTTAGAAACTGCTTCCAGCCTACCTACCAGCCAAACACTGCTCTGAGAAGCTCACACTTGTCAGGCAAATCCTCCTGCATTTACTGCCCCATGACAAACCCAATATGCTACCTTGGGGTCTTGGGTCATACAAACTTTGTACTTCCACTACCATTAGGAGAGCAGGAAGAGAGGAGAAAAAAAAAAGGGAAACGTTTTAGTTTCTCTACACTAAAAAGCTATAGAGAAACCTCTAACCCACAACAGACACCTTCAGCTATAGAAAACTCAAAGTAGCTCAAGTTCTGCCAGTGATATAGCCACACACCTCTCTTGCTAGCAGTTGACTTCCCCAGGAATCACAATTCCAAAACCAACATCTGCTAGTGTCCAAACAGGAGAAGCATCTCATGTTACACCAGGTCACATGCTTACAGATCTCCAAGAACCTTGACCCCCTTTTTAAAGCCAGTCCTGAAACTTTTTCTTCTACCTTAGGGCAATCCAAATGTTTACTACAGAGCAATGTTTGGCAGCTCTTACTTCACTAGAACCACAGGTGAAACCACGAAAAAACATTGAGTGCCAAGTATTTCATTTGTGACTAGCTAAAACTGATTTCTGTTCAACAATGACAGCACTGGGCAATATCTTAAAGTTACTGCTTTTACACAGGCCAGTATACTCAAGTAACACCAGGAGACAACAGTCCTGTCTTTCCAAACAAAGTCTAAATAGTTCCTGTCACATTAAAAAAGCCAAGAGGAAAAAAAAAAATTGTTGCCTAGCTACAATACTAGTTCCTTTACCATTTCAGCAGCTCTAAATCCGGATGATAGCCTGCATTGACTCAGAACAAGAATAGTACATGCAGCTGCTAGTCATTGGCTGAGACAGAGCCAACTCTCACAGGATCTCCCCTAGCAAACCCCAGTGAAACTCCACAATGGGACAGGAGACAGGAAACACCTAACAGCAAAAGAGTTCCTCTAACATCATAAAGGGTAAACGCATTTTAACCATTCCAGATCTCTGCCTTTCATCCACAATGCCTAACACACCCTTTTTCAGGCCATTTCCACATTCCAAGCCCAAACCGCACATAATCTGCTCCAAGTTATGAACACTGACTAACAATTGCCAATATTCCATTCAGGTTTTCCTCGGAAAACACAAGCAACTGCTTCAGCATTGCTTCCCTTTTCACTCCTCCTTCCCATACAAGGAGCCCATAGCTAACAAACACAACATATTTGCATCACCCACTGTGTGAGTGGGTAATGTGTCAAACACAAGCCAGCTTGCTTGCCTATTAGCAAGTCATGCTCAAAAGCAGCAGATCTAGAGACCTTCATTCCACCAATATCGCAATGGAAAGCTACTCTACTCCCAAGACCTCAAGTGAAAGATCCATTTCACACCCAAACAAGCAGCAAGTTTAAGCCAGTCCAAACTGGTCCCCTACTGCAACTTCCCAAATGGACACAAGTTGCTACACATCTTCTCTTAACCTTCCAGGAAAATCAGCTGCTCCCCTCAACCCTTTCCACCCAAAACCTTCCTCCTACAAAACACAGTTCTGCAAGGATCACAAACACAAAACATGACCTAGACACACCAGTCGCAAGCAACAACACAAAAAGACTCCCCTTAGTCATTGCCTAACTTCTTGGCCTTCAGCAGCAAGCACCAGCTCTTTCTTTTCTACTCGACCTCTAGATTTGCACAGGCATAAAAACTACTGGAGGCATTTCAGTAGCCAGTGTTGCCTACCTCTACAGAATTGCACCCAACACAGATAACAGCAAGTAACCTTAACACAGCCAACCCTTTTAAGCCTAGCCTTCCCTTCACACAGGGACTTCCGTCATCAGCAATCACAGTATCACTGCCATACATTTTAGAGGCTACGCGTCCAATCAATACATAATCAGTTGCAAGCTCAGCCTTAATAGCTTGAACCTTCAGCACTCCAGCGCTTCAACTCTTCACAAAGCATCACTTCCACTGGATGCCCACACTGCAACGTTAGTTTCCACTAACATCGTCTCTCTCATTGCCCAGACAGAACTTGGCTTGCTTGTAAAGCTTCCTCACATGGCATAGCTCCACTCTTTTCTCTTAGAGCAAGTACTCCAGAAAGCTTAATCGCCACCAGCAGAAAGCCTCAGCACTATCTCTCATCTCCTCTAAACCAATTAACAGGAACCAATTAACATCACAAGAGAAAGCACTCAGCTAAACATCAGCACCAACCATGCCCTCCTCTATCAAACTACCATTCCTGCCTGCTTTAATACCAGCATCACTGGCTGCAACATCAACAAGCTTCCAGAAGGCAGCAAGGTCCCTCTACCATAACAGCTGGACCTCAGCCTACCTTCACCTGCTGGAATAACTGCACTTGCACCCAAGAAGGACAATAACTCTTCTCAAAGACAAGCACTGCAGTCCACCTCTTACTCAAGCATGCAGCTGAAGCAGCCCAGCAATCCTCTGCAGCCATGCCCTGACTCACTACCAGACACACTAGGCTCTCAAACCAGGACTGCTTCCTTCATGCGCCAACATCTCTGCTCAACACACTGAGCAGTTGGCTTGCTCAGCATACAAGCACCTACATGACTCCTAGGTCAGGAGCATACTACTCCTTCACAGGAGAAGCACATCCAGTAGCCTGAGCAGGTCAACATGGGATGCTTCTCACCAAGCATACAGGTCCTGTAGCACACTGCCTCTCTCACACTCACTCACTGACACTCACTTTCAAACACTGGTTAACTCCTGCACTTGGGGGAGGGGGGTGGGGAGGGAGGAAGAGTGGTAATAGAACTGGGAAACCTATTCCCCCAAGCACACTATCTACTTTTGCATTTAAGCTAAAGGATCAAAACTTTTAGCCTACTGTCTGACACCAGCTTAGGGCATACTCAGTACTGGCAGAAGAACAGATGATTGTTTGCCCAAAGAATGTATTCCCCCCCCCCCCCATTTCATTGTAAACAACAACAATCACCACCACCACCCACACTAAACACTCATTCCCACCTCCACTCCCTGGGCCACAACAAAAGGAGGTTGACAAACAGATGAACCCACTCCTTTCAGCAGCACTCCTGTGTCAAGGGGCTCCAACTAGCACCTTCAGTCTTAGCAAAAGACTCCACCTCATACATTAGTACTATCAAGACTGGCACTACACTCCAATTGCACAGCCTATCAAGGGCAACATATCACAGTAGACCTGAACGACTCCAAGGGACCCAAAGCAACAAATAGCCAATTAGCAGCTCCAATACACATTGCCTCCACTTTCTTGGGCAGCCACATCAACTTCAACCTCAGAAAGGTCTTCCAGAAAACTAGTTCTAGCACAAACCCTCTCTCTAGCCTGGCCTTACTTCCCCTCTATCAGGGAACACACAACAGTAATCAAACCAGGTTCACTTCCCCCACCAAAAAAAACTACCTACAAACAAGTAACATGACCCCACATCAGGAATAAGCCTGTCCACTCCCATGGGCCAAGCACCACTGCCCACCCCTCACTTCCAGACACAGCCACAGGGCAACCACAACTACTCCACTGCCTTCACCTACAACCTCACTTTCTCCCCCCCCACTAAACAAGGGCACCTGACCCAGCTCCCTCTCAGCTCCACCCATTTCAAGTCCACCCCTTAACAAATCAGCCCCCCCAGACACCTTCCCCATCACTTCAGCTCACCTCCTTTGACACCTAGTCCAAAGGCATCTTCCACCACATGTACTTGCACACCCTCTCCCACAAACTCCTGCTCACTACTGCACTCGAGGGAGCAACATACACCCAGGCATGAACAAGACACAGGCTCCCAGCACCACGCTGCAAGAGCTCTTGGAGCAATCCTAGGCAGCACCCTGACAGAGCCAGTTTGAACCATTTGTTATAAGGTGCAAACACTTAGCCAGTCCCTTCCTTTCACCAGCATCCATGCAAAGCCTTGCCCAAGGCACACACCTCTCTGCCATCACTACTCCCCTCAACACCAAACATCACATCAGCTGAAAGCACCCACTCCACTGCTGCTCCTCAACTCCCACCAGGCAACCGAGCTCAAACAATGTGATCAGGCACAGTTCAAACCAACACACCCCCATCACAGAAGTACACACACAAGAGGCAACACTGCTAGCACGCACCAGTCGCGCTGTGTCGACCTTCAGAGCTCGACGCACCAGCCACCGCTAAAGGTGACTAGCTGGAAAACCCACCTCTCGCTCCAGCTTACCCAGCTCTGTCTCCGGCGCACACAAACACCACTTCAACACCACCCACAGGACAGGCGAGCTGGAGCCAGGCCACACACGCTCACGCCGCCCCCGCCCCGCCCCAGCAGCCCCCAGGCCGCCTCCTGCCCCCGCCCCGCCCTCCCCACCTCGCCCTTCTGCCCGCTCTCCTCCTCGCCCGCTCCGCTCCGCGCTCCGCCTGCCCGAGCTCAGCAGCTCCTCGCCGCCCGCCCCCCGCCCCGCCTCGCTCTCCAGCCTCCCGCCGCCGCCGCCTCCCGCCCAGCGCCCCGCAAACGCCCCGCGCTCCCACCCCCCCGCCCCGCCCCGCCTCCGACCCTGCTCCTACTTCCCCCACCCCTTTCCCTGCCGCCCTTCAGCTCCCTTCCCCAGGCGCCGGGCGAGCAGGCGGCCGACGCAAACGCTCCCCCGTCCAGCGGCGACGCACCGGCCTCCTCAGCCGGGCGCCGGGCGACACCGAAGCCCCGCTCGGCCCCGGCCCCGGCCCCGGCCCCGCCCGACCGGCCGCCGCAAACCCTCCCCGGCCCGCCCGGCACCGACCCCGCCGCCTCCCAGCACCAGCACCAGCACCAGCCCCGCAGCCGCCAGCACCTTCGCGCAGCCTCCCGGCGCAGGCGGCGCCGCCCTTCGGGCCCCGAAAAGCCCCTTCGCCGCCCCCCGCCCCCTTCCCCTGCCGCTACCGCCCCCGAGCCCTGCCCGCCCGGCTGCGCCACGACCCACCGCGTGTCCCGCAGCCTGCCGCTCTCCAACTGCGCCGCGCCGCGGGGCCGGACGGGGCGGGATGGGGAGCCCTCCCCTTCCGCTCCGCCATCTTCGCCGCCAGGCGCCCCCCCACAGCCAGCCACCCCGCCGCCATCTTCGCCGCCGACCACACCCTTCCCCCCGGCCAGAGGCGGGAGCGGGGCGCCAATCAGCGGCGGGCGGCGCGCAGGCGCCCTCCAATGGCCGAGAGGCAGCTGGCCCGGCCGGCCAATCCCCGCGGCGGCCCGGGCGGAGGGCGGGAGGGAGCGGAGAGAGGCCGGAGATGGCGTCCGGCGGCCGTGGGCGCCGCCGAGCGAGCGGGCGGGCGGGCGGGCGGGCGGGCGGCGGGGCGGGGTCTGCCGGCGCCAGGGACGCGGTCCCCGCTGTCCCCCCTCAGTGTCCCCCTCGCTGTCCCCCCTCAGTGTCCTCCCGCCCGTCGCCGCCCGGTCGGCTGTGGCCGGCGGCAGAGGGCAGCGGGGAGGGCAGGCGCCGTGCGCGGGCAGGGCAGGGGCTGCGGGCAGGGCAGGCAGGAAGCGGCGCTGCCTCGTGTGACCCACGTCGAGGCCCCGCCGAGCTCCTCCCGGCCCGGGTCGCCCCCGACGGGCTCGCCCGGTCCCAGGCCGCTCTCCCCCAGCTCATACAGTCCTGCCCAGGCTCGTGCGGGCTTGCGCGGAGCTTGTCCAGCCCCTCGTCCAGCCCGAGGGGCTCCTACGGCCCCGCACGGGTCTCCGCGGGCTTGTGTAGTCCCGCGTTGAGCTCGGGGGGGCCCGCGCCCGGCTCCACAGAGTCACAGCATGGTTGAGGTTGGCAGGGACCTCTGGAGATCATCTAGTCCAACCCCCCTGCTCCAGCAGGCTCCTCTAGAGCGTATTGCCCAGGATCGCATCCAGACGGGTTTTGAATGTCTCCAGCGAAGGAGACTCCACCACCTCTCTGGGCAACCTGTGCCAGTGCTCACTCACCCTCACAGTCGAGAAGTTTTTCCTCAGGTTCAGGTGGACCTGCCTGTGCTTCGGTTTGTGCCCGTTGCCTCTTGTCCTGTCACTGGGCACCACGGAGAAGAGACTGGCCTCATCCTCTCGACACCCCCCCCACCACCACCCTTCAGATACTTGCACACATTGATGAGATCGCCTCTCAGTCTTCTCTTCTCCAGGCTCAACAGGCCCAGCTCTCGCAGCCTTTCTGCAGAGGAGAGATGCTCCAGCCCTCTAATCATCTTGGTAGCCCTCCGCTGGACTCTCTCCAGTAGTGCCATGTCTCTCTTGTCCTGGGGAGCCCACAACTGCACCCAGGACTCCAGGGGAGGCCTCCTCCCCAGGGCTGAGGAGAGGGCAGGATCACCTCCCTCCACCTGCTGGCAACACTCTTCCTCAGGCACCCCAGGATCCCATTGGCCTCCTTGGCCACACTGCTGCCTCATGCTTCACTTGTTGCCCACCAGCACTCCCAGCTCCTTCTCTGCAGAGCTGCTTGCCAGCAGGTCAACCCCCAGCCTGTCCTGCTGCCTGGGCTTCTTCCTCCCGAGGTGCAGCACCTTGCGCTTGCCTATGTTGAACTTCAGGAGGGTCCTCTCTGCCCAGCTCTCCAGCCTGCCCAGGTCCCTCTGAATGGCAGCACAGTCTTCTGGCACGTCAGCCACTCCCCCCAGTTTAGTATCATCAGCAAACTTGCTGAGGGTGCACTCTGTGCCTTCCTCCAGGTCATTGATGAATACATTGAACAAGAGTGGACCCAGGACTGACCCCTGGGGGACACCACTAGCTACAGGCCTCCAACTAGACTCTGCGCCACTGACCACAACCCTCGGAGCTCGGCCATCCAGCCAATTCTCAGGCCACCTCACCGGCCACTCATCTAACCCCCACTTCCCGAGTTTACCTAGGAGGATGTGATGGGAGACAGTGTCAAAAGCCTACGAGTTTCTATGGGCCTGAACAGGGCTCTACGGGCTCATACGCGCCTGTGCTGAGGTCCTACAGGCTCGCGCCAGGCCCTGCAGGCTCATTTGCGTCCATGCTGGGCTCTGCAGGGTCCTACGGGCCCCCACAGGGCTCCACGGGCTCGTACAGACCCACATGGGGCTCTATGGGCTCATCCAGGCCCCTGCTGAGCTGGTGCGGGTCCCTGCTGGGCCCTAGGGGCTTGTGCAGACTTGTGCTGGGCCCTCCAGGCTCCTATGGGCCTGTGCCAAGCTCATACAGCCCCGTGCCAAGCTCGTACAGGCCCGTGCCGGGCTCTACGGGCTTCTAAGAGCCTGAACAGGGCTCTAGGGGCTTGTACAGGCCTGTGCTGAGCTCACATGGGCTTGTGCCAGCCCCTGCAGGCTTGTACGAGCCCTTGCTGGGCTCTGCGGGCTCATACAGACCCCCACGGGACTCCACGGGCTCGTAGGGGCCCATGCCGAGCTCGTAGGAGCCCGTGCCAGGCCCTAGGGGCTCGTATGGGCCCTTGCCAGGCTCTGTGGACTTCTATGGGCCTGCACGGGGCTCTGTGGACTCATACAGAGCTGTTTGGGGCTGTATGGGCTTGTACGCCCCCATGCTGAGCACATATGGGCCCGTGCCGAGCTCTGTGGGCTGGTACGGTCCTGCACAGCACTCTACGGGCTCGTACGAGCCCACGCCAGGCTCTGTGGGCTCGTACTGGCTCACACTGAGCTTGTTCAGGTCAATGCCAGGCCCTGTGGGCTGGTACGGGCCCGCACTGGGCCCTAGGGACTCCAACGGACTCGTGCTGGGCCCTACGGGCTCATACGGGACCGCTCCGAGTTCATACGGGCCCGTGCCGGGCTCTCTGAGCTAGTATCAGTTTGCCGTTATCTTTGCTGCCTTACATCTCCCTTAGGCCTCCTCGTTGCAGTCTTTCTCCTTTCCCTTCCTCCCCTTAGACACGTCCTGTGTGGTTTCCAAGACATGTTAACCCCATCTTCTGTGCCCATAACTGAGGCTCGAAAGGAAGGCAGACAGCAGGAAAGGAAGGCAAAAGGAAAAAAGCGGCTTTTTGATAGGAAGCCGACAGTCTTAAAACCCATTAGGCTAGTAACTGGGGTGGAGTTATCTCATCTAACTTTAGGAAGCCAAACTTAAGGTCTGACCTGGTTCTCCGGGCTCCCTCCCTAGGCTGTGGAGAAAAACGGGCCCTTCCAGAGAGCCCTTCACCCAATCGATCCCAGAGAGCGGTGGGACTGCAACCCCAAAGGGTTGGAGAATGGAAGCAAATTAAAGGGCATGCTTGATTTGTGGCCACTTGGAGACAGGAGAGCGAAGGAGAATTGCTGCTCTAACTTGTGCTGTTGTTGTTGTTGGTGGTGCTAGAAACAGATCCCCTCAGGTGAGGCACGGCGACACGAAGAAGTCATTGCCTAGTGAGGAGAACAACAGCTTCTTTGACTACTCCCTCAAGAAAAACATAAAATAAACACACTCCTTTTATTTTGGAAACACTCTCTCTTCTTCTTTTTGCTTCAAGCCTAATTAGGAATAGTAGGAAAAAATGACATCACATTCCCCAAGAAAAAACACTGGTATTTACTGCATTTGTTCCTTTAATGATTGGAGATGGGGGGGGGGGTGTCTTATTTAGGCTGTGTATTGGCTTTGGTACATCAGGAAAATGGCAGACCAAGCTGACCAAACAGTGTGTGTCCACTTGGCACATTGTGAATAGCTCTCGAGATAACACTGACCTTAACGACTATGTCCCTAGTGAATAGAAAAGGGCACCTGCTCACACGCAGTTTTACACACGCACACTCCCCCAAATTAAGATGTAAATCTTAAATCCTATCCTAGGGGATCATCTTAATTATCTGCATGGCAGACAGCTACAGTTATTTTGGATGCCTTAGTGCATCATAGCGAGTGGGGTACCCCAGGGGTCGATACTGGCTTCAATCGTGTTCAAGTTGTTCCTCAGAAACTTGGCTGAAGGGACAGCGTGCACCCTCAGCGAGTTTGCGGCTGTTCTGAACTGGGAGGTATGGTTGCAACCCTGGAGGGTTGTAGTGCCGTTCAGTGGGAGCTCGACAGGCTGGAGAGATGGGCAGAGGGGAAGCTCATGAAGTTCAAGCCAAGGAAGGGCAGAGTCCTGCCCTGCAGGAGAAACACCCTGGTGCAGCAGTACAGGCTGGGGAGTGAGGTGCTGGGAGTGCAGGTGGCCAGCAAGTTGAGCACGAGGCAGCAACGTGCCCTTGTGGCCAAGAAGGCCAATGATCTCCCGGGCTGCAGTAGGCAAAGCATTGGCAGCAGGTGGAGGGCGGTCATCCTCTCCCTCTCCTCAGCCCTGGTGAGGCCTCGCCTGGAGTCCCGGGTGCAGGGGTGGGCTCCCCAATACAAGAGAGACATGGAGCTAGTGCAGTGAGTGCAGCTGAGGGTTCCTCAGATGCTGAAGGGATGGGGGCATAGGAGGAAAGGCTGCGAGAGCTGGGCCTGTTCAGCGTGGAGAAGAGAAGACTTGGGGGGTGGGTGGGATCTGACCAATGGGTAGAAATATCTGAAGGGAGGGTGTCAAGAGGATGGGGCCAGAGCCTTGTCAGAGGGGCCCACTGACAGGAGGAGAGGCAGTGAGCACAAACTGAAGCACAGGCAGGTCCGTCGGACCATGAGGACAAACGTCTTTGCTGTGGGAGTGACGGAGCGCTGGAACAGGCTGCCCAGCGAGGTCGTGCAGTCCCCATCCGTGGGCATAGTCAAAAGGCATCTGGCTAGGGTGCTGGGCAACCCGCTCTAGGTGACCCTGCTGGAGCGGAGGGGTTGGACTAGATGATCTCCAGAGGTCCCTTCCAACCTCCACCGCTCTGTGAGTCTGTGACCAGAGCCCCATGGAGGCGCAGAGGCAGACAGAGGTGCCCTTGAGGGGCAGGCAGCCCTGCGCCCCTGAAGGGATGTGCCCTGCCCCTCCCTAGGGCGGCGGGTCACAGCAGGGGCCTTTGTGACCCCATGGCGCCCCATGGTGTTGTTGGGCACCACTATGGCATGAGCAAGGCAGTGTCCGGGAGGACGGCAACAGGAAAGGAAGGAGCACGCAGGGCTGCTGAAGGAGCCCTTGAGCGCGCGATGTCTTTCCCTGTCGCCCCGGGCAGCCCCGCAGTGCGAGGCGTTTCCCCAAGGCACCCCCAGCTCAGACCTGGGTAAGAGGGCTGGGGCTGGGGCTGAGCAGCTCCCCAGGGCTTCAAGGGGACCCTTGGCCATGGCCATGGCCAGGAGAGGAAGGAGCAGGCAGGGTGATGGGGTGGGGCTGGAGCTAAGGTGCAGGAGAGCTGGCGCCAGGGCCCAGCACACCTGCAGCGGGCAGGGGGACGCCAATGTCCCGCAGGGAACCACCCTCTGCTGGTGGGGTTAGCGAAAGGTTTTCCTTCCAAGAACATCTTGGCAAAGCCTGCGGGCATTTTCCAAATGACACCTTTCGCATGGAAAAACCACAGCCGTGGGCTCGGCCTTCTCCAGCCAGGCTGTCTGCTAAGCCCAGGGGGACAGTGCAACTGTTTCCAGGTGCCAGGCCTGGCCTTAGGCTCCTCCATTCCTGGTTAATATTCAAGCGTTAATATTCAAGCGTCACTTCCTCCAGGCTCAGGATCAGTGCATCCCTCTGAGGAAGAAGTTCAGCAAAGCGGGCAGGAGACCTGCATGGATGAGCAAGGAACTCCTGGCCAAACTCCAGCAGAAGAAGGAAGTGTACAGAATGTGGAAAAGGGGACAGGCCACTTGGGAGGAATACAGGGACGTTGTCAGAGCGTGCAGGGATGCGACAAGGAAGGCTAAGGCCCAGTTGGAATTAAATCTGGCAAGGGATGTCAAGGACAACAAGAAGGCCTTCTTCAAATACATCAATAGCAAAAGGAAGACTAGGGAAAACGTGGGCCCGCTGCTGAAAGGGGCGGGTGCCCTGGTGACAAAGGATACAGAGAAGGCAGAGTTATTGAATGCCTTCTTTGCTTCTGTCTTCACTGCTAAGGCCAGTCCTGAGGAATTCCAGACCTTGGAGACAAGAGAGGAAGGCTGGAGAAAGGAAGACTCTCCCTTGGTTGAGGAGGATCGGGTTAGAGATCTTTTGTCCAAACTTGACATCCACAAATCCATGGGCCCCGATGGGATGCACCCACGAGTGCTGAGGGAGCTGGCGGATGTTATCGCTAGGCCTCTCTCCATCATCTTTGAAAGGTCCTGGAGATCAGGAGAGGTGCCTGAGGACTGGAAGAAAGCCAATGTCACGCCAGTCTTCAAAAAGGGCAAGAAGGAGGAGCCAGGAAACTATAGGCCTGTCAGCCTCACCTCCATCCCGGGAAAGGTGATGGAACAGCTCATCCTGGAGGTCATCACTAAGCATCTGGAGGACAAGAAGGTGATCAGGAGTAGTCAGCATGGATTCACCAAAGGGAAATCATGCTTGACCAATCTGATAGCCTTCTATGACAGAATGACTGGCTGGGTAGATGAGGGCAGAGCAGTGGATGTTGTCTTTCTGGACTTCAGCAAGGCTTTTGACACTGTCTCCCATCACATCCTCCTAGGTAAGCTCAGGAAGTGTGGGCTAGATGAGTGGACGGTGAGGTGGCTTGAGAACTGGCTGGATGGCCGAGCTCAGAGGGTTGTGGTGAATGGCGCAGAGTCAAGTTGGAGGCCTGTGGCTAGTGGTGTCCCCCAGGGGTCAGTCCTGGGCCCAGTCTTGTTCAATATATTCATCAATGACCTGGAGGAAGGGACAGAGTGCACCCTCAGCAAGTTTGCTGATGATACTAAACTGGGGGGAGTGGCTGACACACCAGAAGACTGTGCTGCCATTCAGAGGGACCTGGACAGGCTGGAGAGGTGGGCGGAGAGGAACCTCATGAAGTTCAACAAAGGCAAGTGCAAGGTCCTGCACCTAGGCAGGAATAATCCCATGCACCAGTACAGGCTGGGGACTGACCTGTTGGAAAGTAGCTCTGCCGAGAAGGACCTGGGAGTGCTGGTGGACAACAAGTTAAACATGAGCCAGCAGTGTGCCCTTGTGGCCAAGAAGGCCAATGGGATCCTAGGGTGCATTAGGCAGAGTGTTGCCAGCAGGTCGAGGGAGGTGATCCTGCCCCTCTATTCAGCCCTGGTGAGGCCTCACCTGGAGTACTGTGTCCAGTTCTGGGCTCCCCAGTACAAGAGAGACATGGCACTCCTGGAGAGAGTCCAGCGGAGGGCTACCAAGATGATTAGAGGGCTGGAGCATCTCTCCTATGAAGAAAGACTGCAAGAGCTGGGCCTGTTCAGCCTGGAGAAGAGAAGATTGAGAGGGGATCTCATCAACGTGTACAAGTATCTGAAGGGGGAGTGTCAAGAGGATGAGGCCAGCCTCTTCTCCGTGGTGCCCAGCAACAGGACAAGAGGCAATGGGCAGAAACTGAACCACAGGAAGTTCCATCTGAACCTGAGAAAAAACTTCTTCACTGTGAGGGTGACAGAGCACTGGAACAGGTTGCCCAGAGAGGTGGTGGAGTCTCCTTCGCTGGAGATATTCAAAAACCGTCTGGATGTGATCCTGGGCAATATGCTCTAGGTGACCCTGCTTGAGCAGGGAGGTTGGACTAGATGATCTCCAGAGGTCCCTTCCAACCTAAACGATTCTGTGATTCTGTGATTCTGTGATTCCCAACGTCCCCCTTTTCTTCCTCCCTGCAGGATGGAGAGGAGACCTCCCAGGCACCCCCGGGTGGCCTGGGAGAAGAAGGATGGCTCCGTCAGCCACCCTAGGGTGGCTTTGAAGGAGAAGGAGGAGGATGGACCCCCCAGGCACCCAAGGGTGGCCTGGGAAAAGAAGGATGGCTCCGTCAGCCGCCCTAGGGTGGCTTTGAAGGAGAAGGAGGAGGATGGACCCCCCAGGCACCCCCGGGTGGCCTGGGAGAAGAAGGATGGCTCCATCAGCTGCCCTAGGGTGGCTTTGAAGGAGGAGGAGGAGGATGGACCCCCCAGGCACCCCAGGGTGGCCTGGGAGAAGGAAAAGGATGACGACTCTGTCAGCTGCCCTGAGGCGGCTTTGAAGGAGGAGGACAGATCCCCCAGGCTCCCAAGGGTGGCCTGGGAGAAGGATGAGAAGGATGGCTCCCTCAGCTGCCCTAGGGTGGCTTTGAAGGAGGAGGAGGAGGATGGACCTCCCAGGCACCCAAAGGAAGCCTTGGAGGAGGAGGAGGAGGACGGAGGCCCTTCAGAGAGCCACCCCAGGAGGGCCTGGGAAGAGGAGGAGGAGGAGGAGGAGGATGGACCCTCCACCTCCACCAGGGTGGCCTGGGAGGAGGAAGATGGAGGCCCTTCAGGGAGCCACCCCATGAGGGCCTGGGAAGAGGAGGAGGAGGAGGAGGAGGAGGGTGGACCCTCCACCTCCACCAGGGTTGCCTGGGAGGAGGGGGAGGAGGATGGAGGCCCTTCAGGGAGCAGCTCGCAGCCGGAACAGTGCTCGCCCCAGGCATTGCAGCCAGGTGAGTGAGTGGGCACCCCTGGGCTGGGCAGGACCGGGGGCTGCGAGCGCACCCTGCTCTGCCCCGGCAGGCTGGCATGCGGGGTCCCCAGGAGCCTGGTGGCCCGGCGGTGCCTGAATGCCGGGGCCTGCTCTGAGCTTGGGAGCCAGCCCCCAGGAGCGCATCCCCCCCAGGGGGCCGGGGGGCGGTGGAGAGGAGCAAAGGGGACACAGCTCCTGCTCCGCGGCCCAGGCAGGGGCAGGCAGCTCGGCTGGCGGGAGACAGAGCTTTGCAGCCTGCGCGCGAGCAGGTTTCTCAAGGGGATGCGCTTGGGGCTTTCCCCCGTGGGCTGGGCTCCAGCCTCGCCGCCTGCCTGCTGGGCACCTCCTGGACAGGCCTCAACTGGTCCCTGTCTCCTGCCAGCCCCGACAGCTCTGCCCACTCTCTTTCTTGGTCACATCTAGGGCAGCTTCTGCCAGGAGAGGAGGAAGCCCTGGGAAGCATGTGCACCTTTCTGCAAAGCGGAGGCAAGGTAACGGCAGGCACTTGTGCCTGGGCTGTGCCTGCATCTCCTGGTGGGTGGCCCCTGCACGTGCAACGCTCAGGCGGCCCCGCAAGGGCTGCTGGCTGTGCAGAGCTGCTCCCGTAGAGGCACGCCACGCACCACTGCGTGGCCGCAAACGCTCCGGTGCTGCTGCCCATGCCTCTGGCGCACTTATGCTCTCCGTCTCTCTCGTCCTGCTGCTGCCAGGAAGAGGCCGAGAAGCTGCAGTTTCTGGCCGACGTGTGCATCCTCTGCAGAGGCGCCAGCACCGATGTCTTGCTGCGGGTCCTGCTTTTCCTGTGCAGGGTGGATCTGGCAAAGGCAATCGAGGTGAGGGCGCAGGCCGGGGCCTGGGGGAGTGGGCAAGCCTAGCCGGGCACTGGCACACCAGGGAGGCCAGGACTGGGGTGCGTGAGCGTGGGAAGGTGGGGAGCCCTTGCTCGTGAGCGCAGCGCTGCCCACTGCAGGGCTCCAGAAGCCACCGAGAGCGGGGCAACGAGGGGGCTGCCCTGGGTGCCAGCGCTGGGGTGCGACGGGGGCACCTGGGCTCTGCCAGCCTGGCAGGCTCCTCGCTGGCTGCTGACAGCTCCCACGCCGCGTCCTCGCTGCGCTCTCCAGGTGCTGTTGCGAGAGGAGCCCGTGGAGCAGCTGAGCACTGCGGTGCGGCAGCAAGCCTTCCTCGCCATCGCTGCAATGAGGTAGCTGCCCCAGCCCCTGCCTTGCTCAAGGCCTCCACAGCCTACGGACGTGACGGCACCAGCTGCAGCCGGGCGGCATCTCCTGTTCGGGGGCAGTCTGAGCGAGGCATCTGCGGGGCCTCTGCTCTCCCCTGCACGGGCCTTGACAGTGCTGGAGACGGGAGGGCAGAGAGGGCTCCGGGGCCCTGTCCAGTGTCTCTGGACTTTGCTCACGAAGGCTGAGGCAGGAGATGCAGAGGGTATCGGGCACATGCTGCTGGCCCGTCCTCTGTCCCTGGGCCAGCATCACAGGAGGAAGAGGCGCCTCCCCAGGGGCCTCCCCACCTCGCATCCCTAGCAGCATAGGCTCCGCCACCCACGAGCTCTGGAGGTGCCACTGTCAGCCGCCGGCTCTGAGCAGCGCCTCTCCCTCCTTGCAGCAAAGCGAAGCTGGTGCTAGATGGCAACCAGAAGACAAGCCTCCTCCAGTCCTGCTTCTGCGCGGTCTTCTTCCTTCCTCCCACAGAGCACATGCAGAGCCTGCAGGCTGCCCTCTACTCCAAGGTACGCCCTGGCCGAGGGCTGCAGAGCCCGACAGTCCCCCTGGGCTGGTCCCCGGCTGCTCTGTGCCGAGAGATGAGCGCAAGCTCCAAGCCAGAGCAGCACTGCAGCGCAGCTTTCCCACCCTCGTGCCTTTTCCCCCTTGCCCTGGCGATGGCCCCGTGTAGTGTCGCCAAGCTGGTCCTCGTGCGGCAGCTCCTCTGCCCTAAGCCTCTCCCTGGGCACCGCAGGGCCCTGGGTGCCCCCCTCAGGCTGCAGGGATTCAAGCCCCTCTCCTGCAGGCAGGGGGCTCCAGGGAAGAAGTGCCACAAGCCTCTGTCTTCCTTGCAGACGCTGGCTGCCCTGGACAGCATGCTGCAGGCGCTGGTGCTCACATGTCTCTCGCCTGCTCTCCTGGAGCTGCAGAACATCCTGCAGGTGTGGCATTTACGCAAAGAGTGGCCTTCACAGGGACTGACTGTTTCTCACCCCAAAACAAAGGGACTCTCTGGAGGGGACCTCCCTCTGCTCGGCCCCGCAGCGCTAGGGGCAGAGAGCATGCTGCAGGGAGAGGAGCGTCTCCCTCGGGGGAGCGAGGCTTCCCCACCGTGCTCTTCTGCAAGCCCAGTGTCTCCTGGCTGCAGTCAAGAGTCCTTTCTTGCCCACCCGACTCCTGCAGTGGAAGGCAAAGCCCTAAGCCCTGGCCCTCTGCGACAGGAGGGCCCAGCGGGCCCTTTCGGGCAAGCAGCAGAGGCTGCAGGAGCCACGGGAGCCTGCTGCCTGCCTGGCTCCAGCCGCTCAGCCGAGGGGACTTGTCCCTAGTTTGGGGGGACTCGCAAGGCAAGAACCCACTTACGGGCTTTGCTCCTGCTCCCAGGAGCTGAAGGGCAAAGCCGAGCGGGCATCAGCAGAGCTGCCTCGCTTGCAGCAGCTGGCAGGTCACCGCGCAGACCAGCAGCTTTTCTCCTCCCAGGTCCTGCTGCCCTTCCTGCGGTCCAAGCAAGCAGCCACGCGCCAGAGGGCTGTGGGGCGCATTGCCGAGCTCACGCAGCTCCTGGTCATCCCTCCCTTGCTCAAGGTAAGCCACCTCAGGTCCAGGCAACCTCCAGCCGCCCCATCACCCCTCCATGGTGCTCCGGAGCCTTCTGCAGCTCCGCGCTGCCTCCAAGGGAAGCCTGGCTACAAGGTAGGGCACTCAGCAAGGCCCTGCCCTGAAGCTATGCTCTTGGCCATGCCTCGGTGGGCTTCCTTCTGCAGGCCCTGCTCTCTCAGACGCCACCTCTGCTCGCAGCCCTGGGCAGGGCAGCACTGCCCTGGGCACACGCTGTGGGCCCAACAGCTCTGGCAGCCCTCCCTGCCCAGCCCCTTTGGTAGGCCCTCCACAGCTCCCGCTCACCTGCGGTCCAGTCACGGCTTAAATGTGGCCTCGGGGCTTTGGTGGCAAGCAGCACCCTTCAGCCCTGCCTCCCTCCCCCAGGTCCGCTCGCCCTTGGAAAGAAGCAGTGACGGCCCTGACGACTGCAGAAGGAAGCAGTTCTCCATCCTGGGCGGGCTGGTGGGACACGTCATCCTGTGCTGTGCCTGCCAGGACCAAGGCACCAGTCACGGAGCTGCAGAAGCTCTTCATCACCTGTACACGTTCATCCTACAGGAAGAAAGTAAGAGAAGCGGCCGCAGGCTGAGTCCTTCCACACACGCACAGAGCCAGGCAAGGGCAGGCAAGGCACCGTGCTGCCTCAGCCACTCTCCGCAGCAGCAGCAAAGCGCCAGAAACTCCTGCATTGTAGGCGCAGGGCAAGCACTGCGTAAAGGCCAGGGCTCACAGAGCCCAGGCTCAGTGTAGCGGGCCCGTAAGCAGGAGGCCATGGGGGATGTGACCTGCAGCCAGCTCTCTGGGGAGAGAGGGGGCATGCACACACTACTTAATAAACAGCAGCCACCTCCTAGACTTCACGCAGGGCCGTCAGCTGCCTTGCTGGAATCCCTCGCCCGCTTACCAACGGGCTGGAAAACCTTCAGCAGCCCCTGCTCCTCTTAGGGCTTCTGTCTCGCTTCCTACTAGAACGGCTGCTCAAACGCCTCTGCCTTGTGGTAGTCTTAAAAGCCGTTTCCCCTCCCACCTGCCTTGCGATAGGCCCAGGACTTCCCTGAAAAGCCTGCTCCCCATCCATTTCTGGCACGCCTGCTTTCTCTGCCAGCAACGTTTCTCGCTGAGGCCTGCAGGGTACCACCTCTGAGTCACCATCCTCCCTCCTAATTGCCCTGTGTCTCCCCTCCTGTCCAGGCACGGAGCTGTCCCACGATAGCCCAAAGCACCTGCAGATCCAAAAGGACAGGGAAGAGGCAAAAAGCCGCCTTTGGCCGCCCAACGACGTTAGGGAAATCACGGCGGTAAGGAGCGTCTCCGTTGCTGGGACTGCCAGCCGTGGGGTCAGCATGATGCTCAGATGGACAGAGGGACCCTTTGACAGGGGGACTAACGGGTGCTTGCCATCATCGGGCAGGGGGCTCACCTTGTTCTTGAGCATGGACTAGCCACAAATTTGTGGCCTGGCCCCCTCCCCCCCCCCCCCAGAGCTCTGCTTCCCCACAGGAGCAGCAGAGGGGCACCCTGAGCCCAGCCGCCCACTTCCTGCCTGGGGCCATCACCCAGCCCAGCTCAACCCCTGCTCCTGGCTCTCCTGGCAGCACAGAGGCAGCACTGCCACACGCTTCTCTCCAGAGCCGCTCTCACTGCTCAGCTGGGCAGCAGCCAGCAGCACGAGGGCACTGCGTGTGATGCCTCTCTCTTCCCTGCCTCCTTTCTGCTCTAGATGTTTGCAAAATACCTCCAGGCCTCGGAGAGAGCAGATCTCATTGTCGTAGCCATCAGGGCCATGAGCTGCTCCAGTGCCTTTGTCACACAGGCAGCCGCTCACATGCTGGATGTGCTGGTGACAGAGGACGCCTCTCAGCTGAAGCACGTAAGTCACCCGCGGCTGGCATGGCCGGGGCTCGAGCCCTGCAGGGCATTGTTTTTCCTCTGGACGCAGGTCTCCCTCCCAGGCACCTAAGAGCCTTTGAGGCCAGCATGGAGCGGTGGGAAGGGAAGCAGTTCTTGGTGGGAGCTGGAGAAATGCCTCCCTCCATGCCATGTGCCCTGCAGGTGGCCATCATCATGAGGTGCATGTGCAGCTGCCTGATGGCCATCAAAGAGGCGTCTGCCCGGCACAGCGTGAACAGGGCTCTTCTGGAGCTGACCTGCGCACACCCTCACGAGGCAGTCGTGAGCCTCTTGTACTGTTCGCCGGCATGCAACAGGTACGGGGCTCAGCTGCCTGCAGGGCTCAGGGCCCAGCAGCCTTGGGAGCTCATGCCATGGGGGCTACCAGAGAGGTGGAGATCTCCAGGACCCCTGCTGAGGGACTGGCCCCAGTGCTGGTGCATGAGGCAGGGCTGCAGCAGGCAGAGGTGATCAGGCCTGCCTGGAGCGCTGCTCGAGTGAGCCGCAGAGCCTGGCTACCTTGGTGCCTGCCTGCCCCATAAGGAACTGCAGCTCGGCCACGTGCTGCTGGTGGGGCAGGGCGCACTGGCTGTTGCTAGCAAAGGGCAGTGGGCAGAGGCAGGGCTGGTGGCCAGCCTGGGCCCTCCAGGGCAGCCAGGCCACGGCGCGCCCAAGGCAGCCTGCTGACAGAGCGCTCGGGGCCTACAGCGCTGCCAAGGCCATGTGGCGGGTGATGGTCTCGGAGCCCGGCGCTGCAGAGAAGGTGCTGCCCGAACTACTGAGGCTGCTGGAGGACTCTGGGACCCATGCTGCTGGACCACTGGGCAAGACATCCGCCTTCATCGGGAACAACGCGGGCATCCTTTCGTGGGCTGTGAGTTTCCAGGCGAGGCCTCCATCACCTTCAGGGCTGCGCTTGCCTCCCCAGGCAAGAGGCAGCGCTCCCTTTCGCCTTCCCCATCTGCCCCCCAAGCTGGCACCTCCCACAGGGCGCACACACCTCAGGGCCATGGCCAGCAGGGCTCTGCCCAGCGTCTAGCCTCTGCTGGGCCAGTGCACTGGGCTGCCGAGCACCGCCTGGAGCCCTGCGCGCACAAGCACGAGGCCTGCCTGGGCAGCTCTCTGGCCTCCTGGGTCTCTGCATCTCCTGGCCTTCCTCAGCAGGCTGGAAGCTTGTGTTAGGGGCAGGCTTAGCGGTTGGGGCCGGGCTCAGGGCCAGGCAGGGCCCACGCACAGCCCAAGCAGGCTGCAAGGGCTGACACAGGAGATACGCGAGAGCCGCCGCCCCCCCCCCCCCCCCCCCAGGTTGATGTCCATGCCCACGCAGGGAGGCTCGATGGGCCCATGTCACAAACAGGAGCTGAGCCTCAAGAGCTTCCATGACTTAGCCCTGCCCAGCCAGCCAGGCCGCGCGCACACTGCGCTGCATCTGCTGGGGCACAGGGCAGCGCCTGAGCCTCACGCCCCAAGCTCGGCCAGGGCAACACCGTCTCATCATTGACAACCGTCTCTGGGGGTTTGTTGCAGGCAACCAGGGCGCTGCACGAGATTCTCCATCAGCCCCTCTGCCCCCAGGAGGTGAAGCTCTTTTTCCCCCAACTCCTCCTGGCACTGCTCTTCCGCATTTCCCTCGCTCTCGAGATGATGCCAGAGGAGGTTGCTGTCTTCTGGGGGGAATGCCAACAGCATCAGCCTGCTGCCTCCAGCCCCACCAGGTACTGCCTCCCACTTCCCCCACCTCTGCCCTGCACCTGGGGCCAAGGCCAGGGCTCCCAGGGTGACCTGGCCTTTCCTCTGCGGGCAGGTGCGCAGCAGAGGCCATGAAAGCACTGCTCTGCTGGGCTAACTACAAGAGCCAAGTGCTTGCCATGGAGAGCAAGGGCGCCTGGGACATGCTCCTCACTGCCGCCACCCACCACTGCGGAGTGGCTTTGCTGGCCATGTGAGAGCCCCCTCCTCCCCGCTCTCCCCTAGCCCTTCTCCCCACTGATGGGACGCCCTATACAATCCCCTTCCTCGTGGCTGACAGGCCGGCCCCAGCTCTCCACAAAGGAGCTGCACTCTCAGCCCTCGTCACTGAGGGATGGCACAGGGGAACGACAAAGGGCTGGGGGGGGGGGAGTGTGCAGTGGGGGGGGGGGGTGTCTCTCTGTCGCTGCCCAGCTCTGAGAGCTCCTGGAGGAGAGCTGGTGTTACCAGGCACAAAAGAGGGTGATGCACAGCAGCAGTCGCCTCCCCCACCCCCACCCCGGGCAGCCCAGCAGGGAAGGGGCAGGAGGCACAGGGGAACACTGCAAGAGCCCGCGGGGTGGGGGCACGGGGCATGACTCCACAGTGGGCAGGACATGGGCTGTGCTGCAAGGCAGACTTCAGGGCAGGAAGGGAGCTTCTCCAGCCTCCTCCACCAAAACGAGCCTCCTCATGTTGGGCACTGCCTTTCTAATGGCAAGCTGGGGTGGCAAGACACCACACCTCCAGGAGCAAATGCTGCTGCCTGCTGGAGCTGAGCACAAACATGGCCTCACCCTGCCTGGCCTGGCCTGTGGGAGAACACCTAGACTGGGCAGTGCCATCCCACAAGAGGTTGGCCTGCCCTGCTCAAGGCCAACACTACCTTCTTCCCCCTGCCAGAGAGATGAGGAAGGCCCCCAGGCCCCAGCGTGCCTACATCTTCTACCACCTGCTAGAGCTGCTCAGCAGGGAGAAGCCCTCCCATGAGATCCCTGCTATGGCTTTCCTCGTCGAGGTGAGCTCAGCGGCCAGCGGTGCATCTCTGGGGTGCCTCAAACCACTCTGCTCTTGTGCCCACCACTGCACCGTGGGTGGCAATGAACGGAGCAGGGTGGTGGGTGCACTCCGAGCAGTACCTCGGTCCATTTCTGGTGGGGGAACGCTTGCCACTACCTGTATTTCCTATCTATCTGCTTTGTGCCTACTCAACTGCTCCTCAGAGGCATGACAGGAAAAGGCTGCAGCTGGTGGCCAGGCCTGGAAGAACAAGAGAGCTAGCTGCACAGCATGCCCTGAGGCACAGGACAGGGCCACAGGGGCTCTCCCAACCACTGCTGCCTTGCCCGGGTCTGGTGGCCTTGCCCTGAGCTGGTGGTTGGATCCAGCACTGCAGGATATGGGGAGTCCTGCAGCTTTGTCAGTCTGCCACTGCTGTGTGTGTTTCAGCTGCTGGGCTGTGCTGACCTCAGAGGAGAGGACCATCACATCCTGAACCTCTTCCTGAGATACCTGCAAAGCCAGAGCTCGGTGATGCGCAGGCTGGTGTTCAGGGGCCTCCTCAGGCTGTGGGAGAGACCCGAGATGGTGAGCGAGCGGGGACAGCCCGCTGAAGCCATGCCAGAGGCCTGGGGCTGGGCAGGAGGGGCTGGGTAACTCAGTAGCTTACAACTCAGGAGCTGTCCTCTTCCTCTGCCCACTTTGGGAGTCCTTTGGGACAGGGCCCTGGCTCTGCTGCACAAGGAGAAAGGCACTGGTGCCGGCAGCAGACCCAGACCCTGGCCCTGCACCAAGCAAGCCACCTCCAAACCACCTCAGTCACGAGAATGCTGTGCTGAAGGAAGTTGCCTTTCCCACAGGCAAGGAAAATGCAGGCCCTGGTGCCAGCCCTCATGGAGAGCCTGCAGGACGCAGACACGGACATCCGCGAGAAGGCCCTAGCTCTGCTCAGCAGCATGATCCATCTCCTGGACGGGCAGAGGGCCAGCCTCATCGTTCCGCAGCTGGCTGAGAAACTCTTGCCACTCTTCGATGATGTAAGGCTCGGGAGAGAGTCGGGGGCCCGCTGGGTCCCCCGGGATCTGATGCGGATGGCCAGCCCAGGCTGCTCCAGCCACATTGAGCCCCTTGCCTATCGTGGTTTTGGAGCAGCCAGGGCTGAGCTCCTCTCCTCTTCCTTCCCACCAGGAGTCCGGCTGCGTCAGAAACCTCTCCATCAACCTCCTGAAAGATATGATGACAATGGTAGCGGGCACCACAAGAAAACTGATGAGGAAGCAAGTGCAGAGGAGCCTGCTCCTCCTCCTCTTCCACTTGCACGACCAGGTCCAGAGCGTGGCCCAGGTGTGGATTTCTGACCTGACCAGTCATTGCAGGAGGGCAATGCTGACCCCTTCCCCACCTTGGCTGGGCCTCAGCATCAAGAGCAAAGGCTGCCGGCAGTCGCTCCCTTTGAATGGGTGTTACCTTGAGGCCCAACCTCCGGAGGCCCTGAGCAGGGCACAGAGCCTCCTCCCTGTCTCTACCAAGCCACCCACTGCCCTGCCTTCATCCTCCTGCCATGTCTCTTCCTGCACAGATGGACAGAGAGCTGAGGTCCCCTCACAGCCCCGCTCCCTCCCTACAGCCCTCCACCAGTGCGAGCCATAGCAAGAGCCCCGGCAGGCCCAGAGAAGCTGGCCATTTCCCAGAGCTCCTCTACCTGCTCCAACAAGGCTCGGCAGCCATCCATGGCCAAAACAGCCTAAGCACTCGAGGCCCCACAGGCTTCCCAGCTGTCCCTGCAGGAGTCAAAAAGCCAGGGTTATGCTCTCCCCATCACGGCCCTCCTCCCCTCCCGCCCCACCACGCTCTGCCCAGGGGACACACAGGTGTCTGGGCTGGGGCATGCCCCAGCTCTCTAAGGCATGACCACCACAGCAACAGAGTTCTCCCTACCCATGGCCAGGGCACTTGGCCCCTGCAGAGGGGTGCAGCACCCTCAAGGGGTTGCGAGAGCCAGCACGTTGCCCAGCCTCCCCCTGCCTGGGGAGGGCAGAGACACAGACACTTGCAATCAGGGCAGAGAACCAGCCCTGCATCCCAGCTACCAAGCTCTGGAGCCTGGCCACAAGGCAACAGCAACTGAGCAGGACAGGGAGCCCAGCACCCTGCTGGGAAGCCCCAGGGGAGGCTCTTCTGCCCGAGTCCTGCACTGGCGTCGCTGGGACTGCAGCACTTCAGCCTCCTCCTGGCTTTGGCTACAGCTCAGCACCTCTTGGCCATCTCTGTCCTGCTGCCCTGGCAGCATGTGGCGCCTGAGATGGTGGTTGCCTCACATCTCTGCCTGGGGCACTGAACCCAGTGGCAGCCTTGGTGCCCAGCTGCGGCATCTTCCCACCACGGGCTAAGAAAGGCTCTGAGCCTCACCGCAAGGACGGGGGCACAGGATCTCCTCCCTTGGGCCACGGTGGCATCTCTCACTCTCTGCTGCTGTGCAGGCCTCTCAGGAAGCCCTCCTGGGCGCTGCCAAGTTCCTGAAATGGCAGCAGCTCACCTACCTCACCGAGACAGGACAGACAAGGCGCATCAGCGAGTACCTGGTAAGCACAGCCCCAAAGCACCCAGCCTGCATAAGGCCTGGGCCCCTCCAGGCCCAGTGTATAGTGCAGGCAGCTGTGCCCCTCGCTCACCTCTGGCACGCTCAGGCAACTCCAGCCCACCTGGCACCTCATCATCCCTGGGGAACACTGTGGCCTCTGCTCCCTCCAAACCCGAGCGCTACGCGCCTCCTGGCCGGGCACCGTGAACGCCCTGGCAGGGGAAGGAAGGGGAGACTGCTCCTAGGTGGAGGTGCTGGCCAGCTGAGTGGGGAGGCTCGGCACCAACCACCAACCCTTGTGCTCTCCCCAGCTGGCAAAGGAGAACAACAGAGCGGAATACCTGCGCCAGAGCCTGCGCTACCTGCAGAGCCCGCAGGAGCCCTTGCAAGAGGAAGCCGTGAGGTTCCTTGGTGAGCCACAACCCCTGCTGGGGTCCCTCTCTGTCCCAGGGCAGCTTGGCCCCAGCCCTGGCTTTTGGGCTGGCAGCCACAACCAGCCCCGGGGCTGCCACAGCCCCACCTGCCCCGTGCAGGAAGCCCCGTGCCTGGCAGCTCCATGTCACCTTCTCCCAGCCTTGTCCACACCAGTGGGAATAGTGGGGGCCTTGGCCAGTCCCTTACAGCCTCCTTGAGTGTTACGCTCTGGAGAGCACCCTGCAGTCAGCCCTGCCTGCACAGAGCAGGGCCCGCGGCCACGCCAGCAGGGCTGGGAAGGAGCTCTGCTGCTGGCAGTGCGCTGGCGAGCGGGATTTGTGACAGGCTCTGTGTGTGCCTAGGGCTCATTGGACGGCAGATGAGGGAGCAGGATGAGGAGGAGCTGCAGCACATTTGCAAGGGTGAGTGAGGGCAGTGGCAGGTCAGCCAGGGCTGACAGGGAGGAAGACACACCCTGGGCAGTGAGCACCCCACCCCACTGCTCTGCTCCCCTTGCGCAGCAGGGGCCTTGGGGGGAGAGGAGAGAGAGTTCAGGGGCCCTTGAGACATTCCTGGCCACACACTTGCAGCTGAGCCATTTGTCCCCCCACTTCCTCCTGGCCATGGGAAGAGCTAGGTGGGACCGGCCCTGGCAGCAGGGGAGGGGAAGCCTGGGGTCTGCACAGATCCAGGGGGGGGTTGATCTCTGCTCTGGTCCTTGCTCTTTCAGCCCTTGAAACCTTGCAGAAGAGAGCCAGGCCCTCCACTTGTTCGCTGGTGGCCCAAACCATCCTGATCCTGAGAGCTTCAAGGACAAAGTCTCCAGCCAGAGCCAGCCAAGGAACCCTCTCCTCCTGGATCAGGAACAAGTGGCAGAGGTGGCAGCGGCCTCTAAGACACAGCAGCCTTTGCTGCTGCACCTCTGCTCACTTCTGAGCCTGGCCTGCTCGGCCCATGGCCGCCACCGGAGCGCGCAAGGAACTCTGGGGGCTTCCTGGCCTCTCTGCCACTGCCAGGCCACCCTGTGCTTGTTAGAGAAGGACATGGTAACTCAGATGGTAACTAGCTTAGCACAAGTCTAACCCTTGCTTAGCACTAGCATCTCAAATAAATGAAGCCTGCAAGCCTCCAGGCCCAACTGTCAACAAACTCGAGAATCATTGCTGACCACAAAACCACAAGGTCAGTTCAAATCAGCTAATGAGGACACACAACTACCTAATGAGGACATACAACAGGATGCATGCAGGAGACCAGACGGGATGCACCTGGGTGGTGGTTCACCTCTGAGAGGACAAGGGACCATGGAAGACAAGGACATGGCAACCAGCCCGGGATGTAGGCCAAGACCAATCAGAAAGAGAGAGACCACCAACTCAGTAGAAACTGAACGAGACCTTCCCTGGCAGGCAGGGAAATAAGACTGTAAAGAATCTCTTTGTTCGGGGTCCCTCCTTAGAGGCATCCACCTCAAGCTCTTGCTTTGCTCTACCACCAACAAATAATCAATTCCTTTTGCTGCTAGACCTGTGCGAGACTCTGCTCCTTGGAAACCTAGGCTCAAACTGTTTCCATAGCACTGCTACACTTTCCCCAAAGCAGCAGCCCTGCCTCTTCACCACATGTCGGGATCTTTTCTTGGTGGAAACTAAACGGCAGAAAACTCAGGCCCTGAAGGAATCAGGATCATCCCGAGAGCTAGGACACGCACTCTTCCCGCCGGAACACACTCACACACACACACAGTGTCTTTGCCACAAAGCGCCAGCTACTCTGCTGGGGTGCAAAACCAAGAGGCAAGGAGAAGAAAAGCTTTCGCGTCCCCTGCTCTCTCCAGAGACGTGGTGGAGCAAGAGCAGGCCTCGCGCTCTGCAGGGCTTACCTGTCCCGTCAAAGGGTCTCTGGGGTCTGAGATGCAGCTCCAGACCTTTTCTAGCACTATGGCCTACAGCGCACAGGCCCTGGCATTGCCCATTTGTTGCCTCAAGCGCTCCATGCTGAGATGGAGGGCAACCAAGGCAGATCCCAGCGGAAAGGTCCTCCCACAGGGTCAGTCCCTGTTCTAAGGGGGTCCCCCTCACCTTAGGACATGCAAGAGCATCTTTCTCCAGCTGGCCTCTGCCTCAACGCTGGAGAGGAGAAGCTGGCAACGAATTGTAGAAGGACTTTTTCCAAAAAGGGGCCGCAGGAGCAGGTGAACTGGTCATGCTGACCTTGTTGAACCATAGCTGATCTACTATTAGCCTCTTACCTTCACTGCTACCTGGAAAGCTGAGGGCAAGACAACACAGCTCTTCAAAAGCTACCTCCTTGCTGATGTGTAGACTATCTTCAACAACAAACACAAGCTAATCAAGGTTGGTTTCCAACACTAGGGAAGAGAATCTTAGGCTCAACATTTTCAAATGTTAGCTTAGATGTTTATTATGCTTCTGCCATCATCAGCCCCTCTCAAAGTAGGCTTATTTACAGATGTCTCCAACCACTGCCACTTTTAGGGCTTCCAATGCATGTTTCCAGGACCTAGCCCCTACAAGGACAACTCCTTAGCTGATGTTTCAGACACATAACTGCAGAGGGTATTCAGCTAGAGACATACATACAAATACACACCCAGAAACCAAGACAAGCAACTTGAAATGAATACAGAGAGCTTGTTTTCTGCTCGTTAACATGTATCCTGGAAGAAGGACTGAGGGTGCCAGCACACTAAGCAAAGCTTCTCTACCAAGAGAGAAGTCTCAAAGCATGGCTGGGTACTAGGTCACAATATCTCTTCCAGTGCTGCCTCCTTAGCAAACAGGAGAGAATACGCCCGTTTCCCCCCCCCTCACCCCCCCCAGGGAAGAAGTCCTGAAACAAAGAAAGTTGGATTATTTCTTACTAGAAAATTCTACCCAATGGGGCACGTTTGGCTGAGAGAGCTCAGTTCCAGGAACTCGCTTGCATTACTTTTTGGCCTTAGTACTCACGTACACTAGAGGATAACACTATTCCTTTTAGCTTTAGGGCTAATCACCACCAATGTACTTGTCTGGGTGAGAGAAATCTCATCGGAATACTTTCTACTAGTAGCACTCAAATTTCACTGCACCTGTTACCATCTCACTACTGCCCCCTTTCCCAAAATTCCTCCACAATGCCTTCCAAAGGAGAAGGCACAAAGAAAGTTAGCTGCTTTACTTATCACACAGCTTGGAGCCCATCTGTGAAGGATGACCAGGGGTCAGAGGATCTTCCCCCCCCCCCCCCCCCCACACACACGGGAGGAATGCTGTCAAGAGAAGCAGAGACTCTGCGCCCTTTAGGGCTCACAGGAGAGGATGGAGTGATTTACCATAGTTTTGGTCAAGGAGCTAACATCACCTCAACAACAAAGGACACTGCAAGATGCCTTTGTTCTAGACAAACTGCCTACATCAGCTAAGTGTAAACACTCCTCCTGTAACTGCCTGGCCCACTCCTTCTAGGTACAGGCAGCTATTGATGACTCTCAACACACTGAAATATAGGCCCAGGACAACAGCAGTGGCTTCGAGAAGCAAAGGCACAGAGTACAACTTAGAGAAGTGCAGGCCTGAAGTGATAAGGCATGGGACGCAGACTCGGCACTGGAGACCTCCTGGCTATAAACTACTCAGCCAGGCGAGGATGGGGAGCGCATACGTGGTTCAGCCCAACACGAAGTCTACAAACCCAACAAGGAACAAAGGAACTCTGAAGAGAGCAGCAGGCTTGAGCTGCTTTCAACCCCCATTTTCCTTCCTGGCCACTGGACACACTCGGTGTCGCGACAACGAGGATATTCTAGAGACCGGTCAGGAGACTGATGCTGGGATTCAACTGGATATTGCAATTGCTGTGCTCTGCTAGGCGTATGCTGTTCTTTCAGTGCACTGCTGGGACACTGTGCTCAATCAAAATCCTGTGCGACTTCAACACAATTCAAATAAGTACACTTCCTATTAAGCATTAAACCCTCCACATGTGGAATATTAAAAAAAACCCAGAGCATTGGACTCTGACATGAAGTCAGAAGTGTGCAGCTGCACCCATCTACAATCCGATTCAAACACGTACTCAGGCTCAGAAATGCTCTCAGTCATGATCGGGGCCAGTTTGGAACAGGTTACACATCAAGTAGCACGCTCTGCAAAACCCCATTCGGCTCTAGTAGGGTCACGGGGGCGTACTGGTCCCAATGACTGATATGCTTTCCATTTCTTCCGTTCCAGTTTGGACCACCTCTCTGTGTTCTCATTTCCACCCCCAGGGTTTGCCTTCCCATAAGGGCAAACATAATGGACAAGCACTAAGAGAAAACCCAGGCACACGCTTCCTCCAGGAGCCTCAAGCTCCCATCAACTGTTGCAACCTCCTTCCTTGGTTGGGCCATTTGCAGCTCTCTCATTTTTCTGGACGCGTCTGGAGGAATCCCTGCACTGCCCACTATCCACCAAGGACCTAAACATTTGACTCCCCTCCTTGGTCCCTGACCATTTTCAGGTGGAACCTCAATTTCTGCTTTCTGTAGTGCTTGCCACACTGCTGCTGCTGCTGCTTCCACCCCCCCACACACACTTTCTCAGGGGAAGGTCCTCCCATCAGAACACCATCTCTCTATTGGTGCAGTTTCCCATCTGGAGGCAGTGCGACTGTCTGTACAAAGTTCAGCAAGGGCAGCAGGAGCAATCGTGGGGGAATGCTTGTCCCCCTCCTTGGGGGGGGGGGGGGGGGTCTGGTAAAGGTATATTGCATTCCCTCCCCAGGGAAGGCCAACTCCTCTTTATCCTCTTCCTGCAAGGGGACCAGAAAGAACATCTCCTTCCTGGCTAGCGCCACCATCCAGGGGTGTGCAGCTGCTTGCAATACAGCTGTTAACTCTGCACTATTTGGTCCAGCAGCTGTTAAGGGGGCCCTGATAACTCATTCCCAAACGCCACTTCCCCTCCGCTTTCCCAACTGGCCACAGAGGCGGGTCATATGGGGAGCGGGCTTTGGAGATCATTTGTCCTTTCTCCAAATCAGCTCTGGCTTCAGAAATCCCATTGCGCGCCGCAGCAGAGACCGGCTATTGTCGTCCGCCAGCGATTTCTCAATCAGAGAGCGCAGGGCTGGGCAAAGTACACACACTACAGCCTCCCTCTTTCTACAGGGCTTAGTACCCATGTTTGAGCTGAAGGAACACACACCACCAGCCGGCAGGCACCAGGTTCGTCCCTTTAAAACATCGAAAGTTCAAATATATTCCAAAAAAGCAAGTAGTCAACATGCGCCTCTTGCCCGGGAGCCATGAATTAACCCTTGGCAGTTTGGCACACAACACTCGCTCCCTTCACACCAGTAATTCTAACTCTGCCCTCCGGGTCACACACCCAGCTCCTAGGCACCTTGTGGTGTCAGTATTGACATTTGTGCTCCTGTATCTATTACAACTTCACCAATTGTCCCTGAGGACCAACTGCAATCTAGATACATGGGCCATTATCACTTCTCTACTCATAAGCCTCCCCTTGCCCAACAGGCAGACCCAATTGCCTTCTGGGCATTGCTTGGGGTTTTTCCCTTTTTTCGTTTTTTTTTTTTTCCTCCTTTCTTTTTTCTTTCATGCCCTGCAATTCCTCCCTAGGCATTGTCTCTCTCTCTGGGAGCTGGCACTGGCGGAGTCAAAGTACGCCCCCCCCACCTTTGGCCATTCTCTTGTTTCTGGGATGCTTCAAGCACGCTCCAGACAACGCCAGTAGGCCCACCTTGAATCCTGAGGCTTTCCTCCACAGCCCATTGCTCAGTTCCCGATATCCTGTTCACGGGTCTGGAGGCTTATTTCCCTTTGACTTAGTTCTTACTCCCAGGGGGAGCCTATATCACTGGTCTCACCCTATGAGCTCTTCCCCCCGGGGCTTCAGGTTCCCTTTTTTAGCTGTTAGATTGGTCCCAGCCCTTTTCATGCCTGGGCTTAACCTTGCCATGCATGAATTCGGCCCATGCAGGGAGTTGCCTGGGGGGGTATTCTGCAGCTGTTCAGTTGTCAAAGGCAACAACAACTCAGCTGCCTTCCTACCTTCCAGTTCTGTCTTTAGCTCCTGCTCCTTTCTACTCCTAGTCTCCCTTTCTGGATATGCAGCTTCTAAACAGATACCTCTTGCCGAGAATGCCTCTCCCTTGTCTATCCCTTGTGTGGCCCCTAGTTACCTTCAGGTATTCTTCAGCAGCTTCCCAATTCTGCTCCTTGCCACCGAGCCCATTCTTCTGAGAAGGGACTTGCGTTCACTCCATACCTCCATCAAGAACTGGCGATACTACTGCCCCGTGCACATATTAGAAAATAGCTGAGCACACCTTCCCGCGTCTTCCCTCAACCCGGGCTTCTTGCTTCCCTGCAATGCTAAATCACTCGGGCTCCAGCCTCGCTTAGTAAATACAGGCAGCACTGGAACAGGTGGGGGAGCTCCCCCTGCTACGCCCAGCTATAACGCTGCCGGATTAGGTAAAACATTGGGACCCCTAGGGGAGAGTCCAGCAGCTGGCAGAGTAGAAGTAGGAGAAAGAGAGAGAGAGCAAGTGACAGATAAATCTCTAGGAGGTGAGAGCAAAGGGGTATAGGGTGGAGCAGTTGCTGTGGGTGCATTGTGCAGGATACTGGCGCCTACTACGGCCAGAGTCACTCTTTGCGGGGTTCCCCTCTTCTTTTGCCTCAGGTGCTGGCGGTCCCACGCCCAGTTGTCCCACACGGACCAATCCTCCATTGGAATGAATGAAACATATGGAACAGCACTACAGACTCTTCCCATCAGTTACTCAAGGGTCGATGGAACAGATCAGTCTGGTGCTACGCTCCCCCTGCTGAGCTCACACATCCCCAACACACTACTGCCAAAACTACAACATTTGAAAAGTACTGTTACCTAATAGACATTCATATCATAACAAACGCAACTCTCAACATGATTGGCCACATCGTCTTACCATCCTTTTTTTCCCCCCAAAGAGATCCATAACAACTTCTTCTGATAAGTTCATGCAACGAGCATCAACAAGTAGCTGGGCAACTGGACTTCACCGACAGAAGCTTGAGCATCAACAGCATATCCAATGATCTCTGCACTCCTCAGTTTCTAAAGCTGGCTACTCTGCCACACTGCAAAGACATCCATGGACAATAAGCACATACAAGTAGAAATACAGCAAAGCACACATGCTAACTCTATTGCGTGGCAGCAATACAAGCATTCTCAAAGGTCATCCAAGCAGCAGCAGCACAACTCACAAACTGGGCTGTAAGAAAAAAAAAATTCACACCTAGAGATTACATTTCAGAGAAGGACATCACTTAGGGTAGACTCAGGACAGGTCACACGTGGAACAGAGGGAAGCCATCTTGCGGACTCCAAAGCATACCAATTCTGCCCAACGCTTGGCATTTCAGCATCTCGAGTCGAGCTTCTCACATTACTCCCCAACTAGCCTTGCAGTGAATAAACACGGTCCCACAAAGAGACGTTAAACGTTCCTTAACCCGAGAGCTTCAGGTCTTTCAGGATAACTGAAACAAACAGAGCTGGGAAGGAGGCACTCAGAAGGTTCACCAGGCTTACCTCAAAATCCTGCTACAGTAAAAGAAAGCTGGTATAGCAATTAATGCGCCAAGTCACACTTACAATTCCTTGCAGTGGCTTCGAGGACAGATGCCTCAAACTAGGGCATCATTTTAAAAAGCAAGCTATCGGATTCCCTGCACATAAGGAACCTTTCCTAGTTACTCTCTTATTTTATAGTCTAGTCTTCTAGCTTAAAACGTCAGTCTTGGCCACACTAACATTCTAGGAGGGAACAAAGAGTCATCGGAAGGCTGCACATAAACGCTCCCTGCATTTAGTGGTGGGGAAAAATCACCACTTCCTCTCTGAAGGACAGGTCAGGCTACTGAAGCTGAAACATCAGCATCCCAAGAATTAAACAACTCGACAGCATGGCATTAACTTCCAGTGCCAAACTCACAGCACTCTATGCTTTTCAAATCTCTTGTTTAGCTATGCCTTACTAAAACTACTAAATGGGAGCCACCTTCCTCAAAACCGACCCCGTTCCTCCTGGCCACCCCTCTACGGCCAACGGATCACCCACTGCATTTTTCCCACCAAAAGAAAACACTGATGACCCTCATGCTGAGGAAACTCCATTTCCTCTAGCACACGTTCCTGGCTGAAGGCTCAGCAGCTCCTGCAGCTCCTCCATCCTCCATAATCCTGCAGCCTGGACCTCTCTAGCCTTTGCCTCCAGCTTCCAGCAAGGCAAGGCAAGGCAAGTTTCAGTCTCCACTTTATACACCTCGGTGGAACCATTCCCCAATTAGACAGGTAAAGGCACAGCACGAAGCTTTTATTAAGTCTCCACCTACTAACACAATACACACGTTGCCTCTGATTTACAATTACTAGCCTGCAGATTCATAGTGGCACTTCAGACAAAGCTGGAGGGTAAAAGAGGCTTCCTACATCCATTCACAGTGACAAGCACTCCTGCCTCAGACCACTGCAGGAGCAGCTACACGGACAGATGCCTTCTGCTCTAATGTTCATCTCCCACCTTCAACAGGCACCAGAGACACGCACAGGAACCGAGGTAGGCATCTCAAAGCACTTCTCAAATTGTTATGCTCCACTTCTCCTAACATTTCACTGCACCAAGCTGAGGAGGCCTACCTGGGAAATCAACTCTCTTGTCAAGCAAAGGGCAAAAGATCACTCACACTCAACTCTCTCCAGTCCTGCCTACTCAATACAACCTTCTTCAAGAAGCATCATTACAGCAGCCAGTACAAAAAATCATTAGATTTGCATGGGAAAGTACTCACGTCCTAAACGCAACCCTGTTCCACGGGGGGGGGGGCACAAAATAAAGCCTAATTGGCAACGCGTACCTATGCACATGCTCAGCCTCAAGTCCACCCAAGTATATTTCCACTACTTACGTTCACCAGCTACACTGACTAGACAGGCAATCCCAGATGCTAGCTTGATAACAGCCAATATTTCCCTCTTCTGCCTTTCCTGCAAATATTTACCTGCTCTAATACAATTGGCACCCTGCACACAACTCTCTGAACTGATAAGAACCATCCTGCCATCTAGTCCTCACCTCCTCATGCACTCATACCAGCACCATATACTTCTCCAACAGAGTTTCACCAGGAAGCCACAGTATTGCAGAAGTTAGTCCTTTTTTTTTTTTTAAGGTACCAAAATAATTTCCAGCAGGAGAATATGAAGAACAAAACCCCCACAGGAAAGCAGGAAACTCTCTCCTGGACAAAAATAACTACTGGTAGCTGCTGTTAAGACTCTAGCAAACCTCACCTTGTACCCCTCCCTGACAAAGCTACTCTCATGCAACATCCATACCCTTCAACCAGCACTCACTTTTACACTACTACGCACTGAAGGACTGATCCCCTGCTGAAGGAAAGTTCTTCTAGCCCCAAGCAGCACCTGCTTTTTTTTTTTAATTTTATTTTGTCCTGCTCAACAACTGACCCCTAGAGACCAGCAGAAGTGAGGAATTTCTATCAAGCCCTTGCTGACATTACAAACACTACACAAGTTGTAAACCAAGAGAGAGCATTCAGGCAGAACTAAGGTGAAACGCAGGCATGTCACTAGTCTGCTTTCAGGCACAGTCATTTTTTCCAGAAAGCCTGCACAAATGCCTAGAACTACAACAACATGCTATTATGTCAGTTACATCCAATGAACCTGAGCATCAAGTGGCAAGTCATGCATGAGGCACCCGCAACCTCTCTAGCCCATTAATAGGGCTTCACACCTCCATGTCCTCTCTCCCATGCATCATCTTCAGAAGCTGCTACAAAACTCTACTTTAAGACAAGACATGCATGCAACAAGGCAGCAGTTCAAAAGCAAGGCTCAGCCCTCAACATCCTTTCTTTTCTTTCCTCCCTCCCTACAGGTAAAGCCACTTAGGTTTCATAACTGCTAGCCAATGGAAATGAGACAACAACTACAACCACCACCACCAAGAACCATGCTTTACATGGGTAACTCACAACTTACAACCACTAAGGCAGCAACTGTGCTTTAAGGCTTCAGTCAGGTCGCTTCAAGGCCTGAGAGTCTACAGCACTACTTCCCTACTCTCCCACATCTACTAACACGTCATTTAGAAACTGCTTCCAGCCTACCTACCAGCCAAACACTGCTCTGAGAAGCTCACACTTGTCAGGCAAATCCTCCTGCATTTACTGCCCCATGACAAACCCAATATGCTACCTTGGGGTCTTGGGTCATACAAACTTTGTACTTCCACTACCATTAGGAGAGCAGGAAGAGAGGAGAAAAAAAAAAGGGAAACGTTTTAGTTTCTCTACACTAAAAAGCTATAGAGAAACCTCTAACCCACAACAGACACCTTCAGCTATAGAAAACTCAAAGTAGCTCAAGTTCTGCCAGTGATATAGCCACACACCTCTCTTGCTAGCAGTTGACTTCCCCAGGAATCACAATTCCAAAACCAACATCTGCTAGTGTCCAAACAGGAGAAGCATCTCATGTTACACCAGGTCACATGCTTACAGATCTCCAAGAACCTTGACCCCCTTTTTAAAGCCAGTCCTGAAACTTTTTCTTCTACCTTAGGGCAATCCAAATGTTTACTACAGAGCAATGTTTGGCAGCTCTTACTTCACTAGAACCACAGGTGAAACCACGAAAAAACATTGAGTGCCAAGTATTTCATTTGTGACTAGCTAAAACTGATTTCTGTTCAACAATGACAGCACTGGGCAATATCTTAAAGTTACTGCTTTTACACAGGCCAGTATACTCAAGTAACACCAGGAGACAACAGTCCTGTCTTTCCAAACAAAGTCTAAATAGTTCCTGTCACATTAAAAAAGCCAAGAGGAAAAAAAAAAATTGTTGCCTAGCTACAATACTAGTTCCTTTACCATTTCAGCAGCTCTAAATCCGGATGATAGCCTGCATTGACTCAGAACAAGAATAGTACATGCAGCTGCTAGTCATTGGCTGAGACAGAGCCAACTCTCACAGGATCTCCCCTAGCAAACCCCAGTGAAACTCCACAATGGGACAGGAGACAGGAAACACCTAACAGCAAAAGAGTTCCTCTAACATCATAAAGGGTAAACGCATTTTAACCATTCCAGATCTCTGCCTTTCATCCACAATGCCTAACACACCCTTTTTCAGGCCATTTCCACATTCCAAGCCCAAACCGCACATAATCTGCTCCAAGTTATGAACACTGACTAACAATTGCCAATATTCCATTCAGGTTTTCCTCGGAAAACACAAGCAACTGCTTCAGCATTGCTTCCCTTTTCACTCCTCCTTCCCATACAAGGAGCCCATAGCTAACAAACACAACATATTTGCATCACCCACTGTGTGAGTGGGTAATGTGTCAAACACAAGCCAGCTTGCTTGCCTATTAGCAAGTCATGCTCAAAAGCAGCAGATCTAGAGACCTTCATTCCACCAATATCGCAATGGAAAGCTACTCTACTCCCAAGACCTCAAGTGAAAGATCCATTTCACACCCAAACAAGCAGCAAGTTTAAGCCAGTCCAAACTGGTCCCCTACTGCAACTTCCCAAATGGACACAAGTTGCTACACATCTTCTCTTAACCTTCCAGGAAAATCAGCTGCTCCCCTCAACCCTTTCCACCCAAAACCTTCCTCCTACAAAACACAGTTCTGCAAGGATCACAAACACAAAACATGACCTAGACACACCAGTCGCAAGCAACAACACAAAAAGACTCCCCTTAGTCATTGCCTAACTTCTTGGCCTTCAGCAGCAAGCACCAGCTCTTTCTTTTCTACTCGACCTCTAGATTTGCACAGGCATAAAAACTACTGGAGGCATTTCAGTAGCCAGTGTTGCCTACCTCTACAGAATTGCACCCAACACAGATAACAGCAAGTAACCTTAACACAGCCAACCCTTTTAAGCCTAGCCTTCCCTTCACACAGGGACTTCCGTCATCAGCAATCACAGTATCACTGCCATACATTTTAGAGGCTACGCGTCCAATCAATACATAATCAGTTGCAAGCTCAGCCTTAATAGCTTGAACCTTCAGCACTCCAGCGCTTCAACTCTTCACAAAGCATCACTTCCACTGGATGCCCACACTGCAACGTTAGTTTCCACTAACATCGTCTCTCTCATTGCCCAGACAGAACTTGGCTTGCTTGTAAAGCTTCCTCACATGGCATAGCTCCACTCTTTTCTCTTAGAGCAAGTACTCCAGAAAGCTTAATCGCCACCAGCAGAAAGCCTCAGCACTATCTCTCATCTCCTCTAAACCAATTAACAGGAACCAATTAACATCACAAGAGAAAGCACTCAGCTAAACATCAGCACCAACCATGCCCTCCTCTATCAAACTACCATTCCTGCCTGCTTTAATACCAGCATCACTGGCTGCAACATCAACAAGCTTCCAGAAGGCAGCAAGGTCCCTCTACCATAACAGCTGGACCTCAGCCTACCTTCACCTGCTGGAATAACTGCACTTGCACCCAAGAAGGACAATAACTCTTCTCAAAGACAAGCACTGCAGTCCACCTCTTACTCAAGCATGCAGCTGAAGCAGCCCAGCAATCCTCTGCAGCCATGCCCTGACTCACTACCAGACACACTAGGCTCTCAAACCAGGACTGCTTCCTTCATGCGCCAACATCTCTGCTCAACACACTGAGCAGTTGGCTTGCTCAGCATACAAGCACCTACATGACTCCTAGGTCAGGAGCATACTACTCCTTCACAGGAGAAGCACATCCAGTAGCCTGAGCAGGTCAACATGGGATGCTTCTCACCAAGCATACAGGTCCTGTAGCACACTGCCTCTCTCACACTCACTCACTGACACTCACTTTCAAACACTGGTTAACTCCTGCACTTGGGGGAGGGGGGTGGGGAGGGAGGAAGAGTGGTAATAGAACTGGGAAACCTATTCCCCCAAGCACACTATCTACTTTTGCATTTAAGCTAAAGGATCAAAACTTTTAGCCTACTGTCTGACACCAGCTTAGGGCATACTCAGTACTGGCAGAAGAACAGATGATTGTTTGCCCAAAGAATGTATTCCCCCCCCCCCCCATTTCATTGTAAACAACAACAATCACCACCACCACCCACACTAAACACTCATTCCCACCTCCACTCCCTGGGCCACAACAAAAGGAGGTTGACAAACAGATGAACCCACTCCTTTCAGCAGCACTCCTGTGTCAAGGGGCTCCAACTAGCACCTTCAGTCTTAGCAAAAGACTCCACCTCATACATTAGTACTATCAAGACTGGCACTACACTCCAATTGCACAGCCTATCAAGGGCAACATATCACAGTAGACCTGAACGACTCCAAGGGACCCAAAGCAACAAATAGCCAATTAGCAGCTCCAATACACATTGCCTCCACTTTCTTGGGCAGCCACATCAACTTCAACCTCAGAAAGGTCTTCCAGAAAACTAGTTCTAGCACAAACCCTCTCTCTAGCCTGGCCTTACTTCCCCTCTATCAGGGAACACACAACAGTAATCAAACCAGGTTCACTTCCCCCACCAAAAAAAACTACCTACAAACAAGTAACATGACCCCACATCAGGAATAAGCCTGTCCACTCCCATGGGCCAAGCACCACTGCCCACCCCTCACTTCCAGACACAGCCACAGGGCAACCACAACTACTCCACTGCCTTCACCTACAACCTCACTTTCTCCCCCCCCACTAAACAAGGGCACCTGACCCAGCTCCCTCTCAGCTCCACCCATTTCAAGTCCACCCCTTAACAAATCAGCCCCCCCAGACACCTTCCCCATCACTTCAGCTCACCTCCTTTGACACCTAGTCCAAAGGCATCTTCCACCACATGTACTTGCACACCCTCTCCCACAAACTCCTGCTCACTACTGCACTCGAGGGAGCAACATACACCCAGGCATGAACAAGACACAGGCTCCCAGCACCACGCTGCAAGAGCTCTTGGAGCAATCCTAGGCAGCACCCTGACAGAGCCAGTTTGAACCATTTGTTATAAGGTGCAAACACTTAGCCAGTCCCTTCCTTTCACCAGCATCCATGCAAAGCCTTGCCCAAGGCACACACCTCTCTGCCATCACTACTCCCCTCAACACCAAACATCACATCAGCTGAAAGCACCCACTCCACTGCTGCTCCTCAACTCCCACCAGGCAACCGAGCTCAAACAATGTGATCAGGCACAGTTCAAACCAACACACCCCCATCACAGAAGTACACACACAAGAGGCAACACTGCTAGCACGCACCAGTCGCGCTGTGTCGACCTTCAGAGCTCGACGCACCAGCCACCGCTAAAGGTGACTAGCTGGAAAACCCACCTCTCGCTCCAGCTTACCCAGCTCTGTCTCCGGCGCACACAAACACCACTTCAACACCACCCACAGGACAGGCGAGCTGGAGCCAGGCCACACACGCTCACGCCGCCCCCGCCCCGCCCCAGCAGCCCCCAGGCCGCCTCCTGCCCCCGCCCCGCCCTCCCCACCTCGCCCTTCTGCCCGCTCTCCTCCTCGCCCGCTCCGCTCCGCGCTCCGCCTGCCCGAGCTCAGCAGCTCCTCGCCGCCCGCCCCCCGCCCCGCCTCGCTCTCCAGCCTCCCGCCGCCGCCGCCTCCCGCCCAGCGCCCCGCAAACGCCCCGCGCTCCCACCCCCCCGCCCCGCCCCGCCTCCGACCCTGCTCCTACTTCCCCCACCCCTTTCCCTGCCGCCCTTCAGCTCCCTTCCCCAGGCGCCGGGCGAGCAGGCGGCCGACGCAAACGCTCCCCCGTCCAGCGGCGACGCACCGGCCTCCTCAGCCGGGCGCCGGGCGACACCGAAGCCCCGCTCGGCCCCGGCCCCGGCCCCGGCCCCGCCCGACCGGCCGCCGCAAACCCTCCCCGGCCCGCCCGGCACCGACCCCGCCGCCTCCCAGCACCAGCACCAGCACCAGCCCCGCAGCCGCCAGCACCTTCGCGCAGCCTCCCGGCGCAGGCGGCGCCGCCCTTCGGGCCCCGAAAAGCCCCTTCGCCGCCCCCCGCCCCCTTCCCCTGCCGCTACCGCCCCCGAGCCCTGCCCGCCCGGCTGCGCCACGACCCACCGCGTGTCCCGCAGCCTGCCGCTCTCCAACTGCGCCGCGCCGCGGGGCCGGACGGGGCGGGATGGGGAGCCCTCCCCTTCCGCTCCGCCATCTTCGCCGCCAGGCGCCCCCCCACAGCCAGCCACCCCGCCGCCATCTTCGCCGCCGACCACACCCTTCCCCCCGGCCAGAGGCGGGAGCGGGGCGCCAATCAGCGGCGGGCGGCGCGCAGGCGCCCTCCAATGGCCGAGAGGCAGCTGGCCCGGCCGGCCAATCCCCGCGGCGGCCCGGGCGGAGGGCGGGAGGGAGCGGAGAGAGGCCGGAGATGGCGTCCGGCGGCCGTGGGCGCCGCCGAGCGAGCGGGCGGGCGGGCGGGCGGGCGGCGGGGCGGGGTCTGCCGGCGCCAGGGACGCGGTCCCCGCTGTCCCCCCTCAGTGTCCCCCTCGCTGTCCCCCCTCAGTGTCCTCCCGCCCGTCGCCGCCCGGTCGGCTGTGGCCGGCGGCAGAGGGCAGCGGGGAGGGCAGGCGCCGTGCGCGGGCAGGGCAGGGGCTGCGGGCAGGGCAGGCAGGAAGCGGCGCTGCCTCGTGTGACCCACGTCGAGGCCCCGCCGAGCTCCTCCCGGCCCGGGTCGCCCCCGACGGGCTCGCCCGGTCCCAGGCCGCTCTCCCCCAGCTCATACAGTCCTGCCCAGGCTCGTGCGGGCTTGCGCGGAGCTTGTCCAGCCCCTCGTCCAGCCCGAGGGGCTCCTACGGCCCCGCACGGGTCTCCGCGGGCTTGTGTAGTCCCGCGTTGAGCTCGGGGGGGCCCGCGCCCGGCTCCACAGAGTCACAGCATGGTTGAGGTTGGCAGGGACCTCTGGAGATCATCTAGTCCAACCCCCCTGCTCCAGCAGGCTCCTCTAGAGCGTATTGCCCAGGATCGCATCCAGACGGGTTTTGAATGTCTCCAGCGAAGGAGACTCCACCACCTCTCTGGGCAACCTGTGCCAGTGCTCACTCACCCTCACAGTCGAGAAGTTTTTCCTCAGGTTCAGGTGGACCTGCCTGTGCTTCGGTTTGTGCCCGTTGCCTCTTGTCCTGTCACTGGGCACCACGGAGAAGAGACTGGCCTCATCCTCTCGACACCCCCCCCACCACCACCCTTCAGATACTTGCACACATTGATGAGATCGCCTCTCAGTCTTCTCTTCTCCAGGCTCAACAGGCCCAGCTCTCGCAGCCTTTCTGCAGAGGAGAGATGCTCCAGCCCTCTAATCATCTTGGTAGCCCTCCGCTGGACTCTCTCCAGTAGTGCCATGTCTCTCTTGTCCTGGGGAGCCCACAACTGCACCCAGGACTCCAGGGGAGGCCTCCTCCCCAGGGCTGAGGAGAGGGCAGGATCACCTCCCTCCACCTGCTGGCAACACTCTTCCTCAGGCACCCCAGGATCCCATTGGCCTCCTTGGCCACACTGCTGCCTCATGCTTCACTTGTTGCCCACCAGCACTCCCAGCTCCTTCTCTGCAGAGCTGCTTGCCAGCAGGTCAACCCCCAGCCTGTCCTGCTGCCTGGGCTTCTTCCTCCCGAGGTGCAGCACCTTGCGCTTGCCTATGTTGAACTTCAGGAGGGTCCTCTCTGCCCAGCTCTCCAGCCTGCCCAGGTCCCTCTGAATGGCAGCACAGTCTTCTGGCACGTCAGCCACTCCCCCCAGTTTAGTATCATCAGCAAACTTGCTGAGGGTGCACTCTGTGCCTTCCTCCAGGTCATTGATGAATACATTGAACAAGAGTGGACCCAGGACTGACCCCTGGGGGACACCACTAGCTACAGGCCTCCAACTAGACTCTGCGCCACTGACCACAACCCTCTGAGCTCGGCCATCCAGCCAATTCTCAGGCCACCTCACCGGCCACTCATCTAACCCCCACTTCCCGAGTTTACCTAGGAGGATGTGATGGGAGACAGTGTCAAAAGCCTACGAGTTTCTATGGGCCTGAACAGGGCTCTACGGGCTCATACGCGCCTGTGCTGAGGTCCTACAGGCTCGCGCCAGGCCCTGCAGGCTCATTTGCGTCCATGCTGGGCTCTGCAGGGTCCTACGGGCCCCCACAGGGCTCCACGGGCTCGTACAGACCCACATGGGGCTCTATGGGCTCATCCAGGCCCCTGCTGAGCTGGTGCGGGTCCCTGCTGGGCCCTAGGGGCTTGTGCAGACTTGTGCTGGGCCCTCCAGGCTCCTATGGGCCTGTGCCAAGCTCATACAGCCCCGTGCCAAGCTCGTACAGGCCCGTGCCGGGCTCTACGGGCTTCTAAGAGCCTGAACAGGGCTCTAGGGGCTTGTACAGGCCTGTGCTGAGCTCACATGGGCTTGTGCCAGCCCCTGCAGGCTTGTACGAGCCCTTGCTGGGCTCTGCGGGCTCATACAGACCCCCACGGGACTCCACGGGCTCGTAGGGGCCCATGCCGAGCTCGTAGGAGCCCGTGCCAGGCCCTAGGGGCTCGTATGGGCCCTTGCCAGGCTCTGTGGACTTCTATGGGCCTGCACGGGGCTCTGTGGACTCATACAGAGCTGTTTGGGGCTGTATGGGCTTGTACGCCCCCATGCTGAGCACATATGGGCCCGTGCCGAGCTCTGTGGGCTGGTACGGTCCTGCACAGCACTCTACGGGCTCGTACGAGCCCACGCCAGGCTCTGTGGGCTCGTACTGGCTCACACTGAGCTTGTTCAGGTCAATGCCAGGCCCTGTGGGCTGGTACGGGCCCGCACTGGGCCCTAGGGACTCCAACGGACTCGTGCTGGGCCCTACGGGCTCATACGGGACCGCTCCGAGTTCATACGGGCCCGTGCCGGGCTCTCTGAGCTAGTATCAGTTTGCCGTTATCTTTGCTGCCTTACATCTGCCTTAGGCCTCCTCGTTGCAGTCTTTCTCCTTTCCCTTCCTCCCCTTAGACACGTCCTGTGTGGTTTCCAAGACATGTTAACCCCATCTTCTGTGCCCATAACTGAGGCTCGAAAGGAAGGCAGACAGCAGGAAAGGAAGGCAAAAGGAAAAAAGCGGCTTTTTGATAGGAAGCCGACAGTCTTAAAACCCATTAGGCTAGTAACTGGGGTGGAGTTATCTCATCTAACTTTAGGAAGCCAAACTTAAGGTCTGACCTGGTTCTCCGGGCTCCCTCCCTAGGCTGTGGAGAAAAACGGGCCCTTCCAGAGAGCCCTTCACCCAATCGATCCCAGAGAGCGGTGGGACTGCAACCCCAAAGGGTTGGAGAATGGAAGCAAATTAAAGGGCATGCTTGATTTGTGGCCACTTGGAGACAGGAGAGCGAAGGAGAATTGCTGCTCTAACTTGTGCTGTTGTTGTTGTTGGTGGTGCTAGAAACAGATCCCCTCAGGTGAGGCACGGCGACACGAAGAAGTCATTGCCTAGTGAGGAGAACAACAGCTTCTTTGACTACTCCCTCAAGAAAAACATAAAATAAACACACTCCTTTTATTTTGGAAACACTCTCTCTTCTTCTTTTTGCTTCAAGCCTAATTAGGAATAGTAGGAAAAAATGACATCACATTCCCCAAGAAAAAACACTGGTATTTACTGCATTTGTTCCTTTAATGATTGGAGATGGGGGGGGGGGTGTCTTATTTAGGCTGTGTATTGGCTTTGGTACATCAGGAAAATGGCAGACCAAGCTGACCAAACAGTGTGTGTCCACTTGGCACATTGTGAATAGCTCTCGAGATAACACTGACCTTAACGACTATGTCCCTAGTGAATAGAAAAGGGCACCTGCTCACACGCAGTTTTACACACGCACACTCCCCCAAATTAAGATGTAAATCTTAAATCCTATCCTAGGGGATCATCTTAATTATCTGCATGGCAGACAGCTACAGTTATTTTGGATGCCTTAGTGCATCATAGCGAGTGGGGTACCCCAGGGGTCGATACTGGCTTCAATCGTGTTCAAGTTGTTCCTCAGAAACTTGGCTGAAGGGACAGCGTGCACCCTCAGCGAGTTTGCGGCTGTTCTGAACTGGGAGGTATGGTTGCAACCCTGGAGGGTTGTAGTGCCGTTCAGTGGGAGCTCGACAGGCTGGAGAGATGGGCAGAGGGGAAGCTCATGAAGTTCAAGCCAAGGAAGGGCAGAGTCCTGCCCTGCAGGAGAAACACCCTGGTGCAGCAGTACAGGCTGGGGAGTGAGGTGCTGGGAGTGCAGGTGGCCAGCAAGTTGAGCACGAGGCAGCAACGTGCCCTTGTGGCCAAGAAGGCCAATGATCTCCCGGGCTGCAGTAGGCAAAGCATTGGCAGCAGGTGGAGGGCGGTCATCCTCTCCCTCTCCTCAGCCCTGGTGAGGCCTCGCCTGGAGTCCCGGGTGCAGGGGTGGGCTCCCCAATACAAGAGAGACATGGAGCTAGTGCAGTGAGTGCAGCTGAGGGTTCCTCAGATGCTGAAGGGATGGGGGCATAGGAGGAAAGGCTGCGAGAGCTGGGCCTGTTCAGCGTGGAGAAGAGAAGACTTGGGGGGTGGGTGGGATCTGACCAATGGGTAGAAATATCTGAAGGGAGGGTGTCAAGAGGATGGGGCCAGAGCCTTGTCAGAGGGGCCCACTGACAGGAGGAGAGGCAGTGAGCACAAACTGAAGCACAGGCAGGTCCGTCGGACCATGAGGACAAACGTCTTTGCTGTGGGAGTGACGGAGCGCTGGAACAGGCTGCCCAGCGAGGTCGTGCAGTCCCCATCCGTGGGCATAGTCAAAAGGCATCTGGCTAGGGTGCTGGGCAACCCGCTCTAGGTGACCCTGCTGGAGCGGAGGGGTTGGACTAGATGATCTCCAGAGGTCCCTTCCAACCTCCACCGCTCTGTGAGTCTGTGACCAGAGCCCCATGGAGGCGCAGAGGCAGACAGAGGTGCCCTTGAGGGGCAGGCAGCCCTGCGCCCCTGAAGGGATGTGCCCTGCCCCTCCCTAGGGCGGCGGGTCACAGCAGGGGCCTTTGTGACCCCATGGCGCCCCATGGTGTTGTTGGGCACCACTATGGCATGAGCAAGGCAGTGTCCGGGAGGACGGCAACAGGAAAGGAAGGAGCACGCAGGGCTGCTGAAGGAGCCCTTGAGCGCGCGATGTCTTTCCCTGTCGCCCCGGGCAGCCCCGCAGTGCGAGGCGTTTCCCCAAGGCACCCCCAGCTCAGACCTGGGTAAGAGGGCTGGGGCTGGGGCTGAGCAGCTCCCCAGGGCTTCAAGGGGACCCTTGGCCATGGCCATGGCCAGGAGAGGAAGGAGCAGGCAGGGTGATGGGGTGGGGCTGGAGCTAAGGTGCAGGAGAGCTGGCGCCAGGGCCCAGCACACCTGCAGCGGGCAGGGGGACGCCAATGTCCCGCAGGGAACCACCCTCTGCTGGTGGGGTTAGCGAAAGGTTTTCCTTCCAAGAACATCTTGGCAAAGCCTGCGGGCATTTTCCAAATGACACCTTTCGCATGGAAAAACCACAGCCGTGGGCTCGGCCTTCTCCAGCCAGGCTGTCTGCTAAGCCCAGGGGGACAGTGCAACTGTTTCCAGGTGCCAGGCCTGGCCTTAGGCTCCTCCATTCCTGGTTAATATTCAAGCGTTAATATTCAAGCGTCACTTCCTCCAGGCTCAGGATCAGTGCATCCCTCTGAGGAAGAAGTTCAGCAAAGCGGGCAGGAGACCTGCATGGATGAGCAAGGAACTCCTGGCCAAACTCCAGCAGAAGAAGGAAGTGTACAGAATGTGGAAAAGGGGACAGGCCACTTGGGAGGAATACAGGGACGTTGTCAGAGCGTGCAGGGATGCGACAAGGAAGGCTAAGGCCCAGTTGGAATTAAATCTGGCAAGGGATGTCAAGGACAACAAGAAGGCCTTCTTCAAATACATCAATAGCAAAAGGAAGACTAGGGAAAACGTGGGCCCGCTGCTGAAAGGGGCGGGTGCCCTGGTGACAAAGGATACAGAGAAGGCAGAGTTATTGAATGCCTTCTTTGCTTCTGTCTTCACTGCTAAGGCCAGTCCTGAGGAATTCCAGACCTTGGAGACAAGAGAGGAAGGCTGGAGAAAGGAAGACTCTCCCTTGGTTGAGGAGGATCGGGTTAGAGATCTTTTGTCCAAACTTGACATCCACAAATCCATGGGCCCCGATGGGATGCACCCACGAGTGCTGAGGGAGCTGGCGGATGTTATCGCTAGGCCTCTCTCCATCATCTTTGAAAGGTCCTGGAGATCAGGAGAGGTGCCTGAGGACTGGAAGAAAGCCAATGTCACGCCAGTCTTCAAAAAGGGCAAGAAGGAGGAGCCAGGAAACTATAGGCCTGTCAGCCTCACCTCCATCCCGGGAAAGGTGATGGAACAGCTCATCCTGGAGGTCATCACTAAGCATCTGGAGGACAAGAAGGTGATCAGGAGTAGTCAGCATGGATTCACCAAAGGGAAATCATGCTTGACCAATCTGATAGCCTTCTATGACAGAATGACTGGCTGGGTAGATGAGGGCAGAGCAGTGGATGTTGTCTTTCTGGACTTCAGCAAGGCTTTTGACACTGTCTCCCATCACATCCTCCTAGGTAAGCTCAGGAAGTGTGGGCTAGATGAGTGGACGGTGAGGTGGCTTGAGAACTGGCTGGATGGCCGAGCTCAGAGGGTTGTGGTGAATGGCGCAGAGTCAAGTTGGAGGCCTGTGGCTAGTGGTGTCCCCCAGGGGTCAGTCCTGGGCCCAGTCTTGTTCAATATATTCATCAATGACCTGGAGGAAGGGACAGAGTGCACCCTCAGCAAGTTTGCTGATGATACTAAACTGGGGGGAGTGGCTGACACACCAGAAGACTGTGCTGCCATTCAGAGGGACCTGGACAGGCTGGAGAGGTGGGCGGAGAGGAACCTCATGAAGTTCAACAAAGGCAAGTGCAAGGTCCTGCACCTAGGCAGGAATAATCCCATGCACCAGTACAGGCTGGGGACTGACCTGTTGGAAAGTAGCTCTGCCGAGAAGGACCTGGGAGTGCTGGTGGACAACAAGTTAAACATGAGCCAGCAGTGTGCCCTTGTGGCCAAGAAGGCCAATGGGATCCTAGGGTGCATTAGGCAGAGTGTTGCCAGCAGGTCGAGGGAGGTGATCCTGCCCCTCTATTCAGCCCTGGTGAGGCCTCACCTGGAGTACTGTGTCCAGTTCTGGGCTCCCCAGTACAAGAGAGACATGGCACTCCTGGAGAGAGTCCAGCGGAGGGCTACCAAGATGATTAGAGGGCTGGAGCATCTCTCCTATGAAGAAAGACTGCAAGAGCTGGGCCTGTTCAGCCTGGAGAAGAGAAGATTGAGAGGGGATCTCATCAACGTGTACAAGTATCTGAAGGGGGAGTGTCAAGAGGATGAGGCCAGCCTCTTCTCCGTGGTGCCCAGCAACAGGACAAGAGGCAATGGGCAGAAACTGAACCACAGGAAGTTCCATCTGAACCTGAGAAAAAACTTCTTCACTGTGAGGGTGACAGAGCACTGGAACAGGTTGCCCAGAGAGGTGGTGGAGTCTCCTTCGCTGGAGATATTCAAAAACCGTCTGGATGTGATCCTGGGCAATATGCTCTAGGTGACCCTGCTTGAGCAGGGAGGTTGGACTAGATGATCTCCAGAGGTCCCTTCCAACCTAAACGATTCTGTGATTCTGTGATTCTGTGATTCCCAACGTCCCCCTTTTCTTCCTCCCTGCAGGATGGAGAGGAGACCTCCCAGGCACCCCCGGGTGGCCTGGGAGAAGAAGGATGGCTCCGTCAGCCACCCTAGGGTGGCTTTGAAGGAGAAGGAGGAGGATGGACCCCCCAGGCACCCAAGGGTGGCCTGGGAAAAGAAGGATGGCTCCGTCAGCCGCCCTAGGGTGGCTTTGAAGGAGAAGGAGGAGGATGGACCCCCCAGGCACCCCCGGGTGGCCTGGGAGAAGAAGGATGGCTCCATCAGCTGCCCTAGGGTGGCTTTGAAGGAGGAGGAGGAGGATGGACCCCCCAGGCACCCCAGGGTGGCCTGGGAGAAGGAAAAGGATGACGACTCTGTCAGCTGCCCTGAGGCGGCTTTGAAGGAGGAGGACAGATCCCCCAGGCTCCCAAGGGTGGCCTGGGAGAAGGATGAGAAGGATGGCTCCCTCAGCTGCCCTAGGGTGGCTTTGAAGGAGGAGGAGGAGGATGGACCTCCCAGGCACCCAAAGGAAGCCTTGGAGGAGGAGGAGGAGGACGGAGGCCCTTCAGAGAGCCACCCCAGGAGGGCCTGGGAAGAGGAGGAGGAGGAGGAGGAGGATGGACCCTCCACCTCCACCAGGGTGGCCTGGGAGGAGGAAGATGGAGGCCCTTCAGGGAGCCACCCCATGAGGGCCTGGGAAGAGGAGGAGGAGGAGGAGGAGGAGGGTGGACCCTCCACCTCCACCAGGGTTGCCTGGGAGGAGGGGGAGGAGGATGGAGGCCCTTCAGGGAGCAGCTCGCAGCCGGAACAGTGCTCGCCCCAGGCATTGCAGCCAGGTGAGTGAGTGGGCACCCCTGGGCTGGGCAGGACCGGGGGCTGCGAGCGCACCCTGCTCTGCCCCGGCAGGCTGGCATGCGGGGTCCCCAGGAGCCTGGTGGCCCGGCGGTGCCTGAATGCCGGGGCCTGCTCTGAGCTTGGGAGCCAGCCCCCAGGAGCGCATCCCCCCCAGGGGGCCGGGGGGCGGTGGAGAGGAGCAAAGGGGACACAGCTCCTGCTCCGCGGCCCAGGCAGGGGCAGGCAGCTCGGCTGGCGGGAGACAGAGCTTTGCAGCCTGCGCGCGAGCAGGTTTCTCAAGGGGATGCGCTTGGGGCTTTCCCCCGTGGGCTGGGCTCCAGCCTCGCCGCCTGCCTGCTGGGCACCTCCTGGACAGGCCTCAACTGGTCCCTGTCTCCTGCCAGCCCCGACAGCTCTGCCCACTCTCTTTCTTGGTCACATCTAGGGCAGCTTCTGCCAGGAGAGGAGGAAGCCCTGGGAAGCATGTGCACCTTTCTGCAAAGCGGAGGCAAGGTAACGGCAGGCACTTGTGCCTGGGCTGTGCCTGCATCTCCTGGTGGGTGGCCCCTGCACGTGCAACGCTCAGGCGGCCCCGCAAGGGCTGCTGGCTGTGCAGAGCTGCTCCCGTAGAGGCACGCCACGCACCACTGCGTGGCCGCAAACGCTCCGGTGCTGCTGCCCATGCCTCTGGCGCACTTATGCTCTCCGTCTCTCTCGTCCTGCTGCTGCCAGGAAGAGGCCGAGAAGCTGCAGTTTCTGGCCGACGTGTGCATCCTCTGCAGAGGCGCCAGCACCGATGTCTTGCTGCGGGTCCTGCTTTTCCTGTGCAGGGTGGATCTGGCAAAGGCAATCGAGGTGAGGGCGCAGGCCGGGGCCTGGGGGAGTGGGCAAGCCTAGCCGGGCACTGGCACACCAGGGAGGCCAGGACTGGGGTGCGTGAGCGTGGGAAGGTGGGGAGCCCTTGCTCGTGAGCGCAGCGCTGCCCACTGCAGGGCTCCAGAAGCCACCGAGAGCGGGGCAACGAGGGGGCTGCCCTGGGTGCCAGCGCTGGGGTGCGACGGGGGCACCTGGGCTCTGCCAGCCTGGCAGGCTCCTCGCTGGCTGCTGACAGCTCCCACGCCGCGTCCTCGCTGCGCTCTCCAGGTGCTGTTGCGAGAGGAGCCCGTGGAGCAGCTGAGCACTGCGGTGCGGCAGCAAGCCTTCCTCGCCATCGCTGCAATGAGGTAGCTGCCCCAGCCCCTGCCTTGCTCAAGGCCTCCACAGCCTACGGACGTGACGGCACCAGCTGCAGCCGGGCGGCATCTCCTGTTCGGGGGCAGTCTGAGCGAGGCATCTGCGGGGCCTCTGCTCTCCCCTGCACGGGCCTTGACAGTGCTGGAGACGGGAGGGCAGAGAGGGCTCCGGGGCCCTGTCCAGTGTCTCTGGACTTTGCTCACGAAGGCTGAGGCAGGAGATGCAGAGGGTATCGGGCACATGCTGCTGGCCCGTCCTCTGTCCCTGGGCCAGCATCACAGGAGGAAGAGGCGCCTCCCCAGGGGCCTCCCCACCTCGCATCCCTAGCAGCATAGGCTCCGCCACCCACGAGCTCTGGAGGTGCCACTGTCAGCCGCCGGCTCTGAGCAGCGCCTCTCCCTCCTTGCAGCAAAGCGAAGCTGGTGCTAGATGGCAACCAGAAGACAAGCCTCCTCCAGTCCTGCTTCTGCGCGGTCTTCTTCCTTCCTCCCACAGAGCACATGCAGAGCCTGCAGGCTGCCCTCTACTCCAAGGTACGCCCTGGCCGAGGGCTGCAGAGCCCGACAGTCCCCCTGGGCTGGTCCCCGGCTGCTCTGTGCCGAGAGATGAGCGCAAGCTCCAAGCCAGAGCAGCACTGCAGCGCAGCTTTCCCACCCTCGTGCCTTTTCCCCCTTGCCCTGGCGATGGCCCCGTGTAGTGTCGCCAAGCTGGTCCTCGTGCGGCAGCTCCTCTGCCCTAAGCCTCTCCCTGGGCACCGCAGGGCCCTGGGTGCCCCCCTCAGGCTGCAGGGATTCAAGCCCCTCTCCTGCAGGCAGGGGGCTCCAGGGAAGAAGTGCCACAAGCCTCTGTCTTCCTTGCAGACGCTGGCTGCCCTGGACAGCATGCTGCAGGCGCTGGTGCTCACATGTCTCTCGCCTGCTCTCCTGGAGCTGCAGAACATCCTGCAGGTGTGGCATTTACGCAAAGAGTGGCCTTCACAGGGACTGACTGTTTCTCACCCCAAAACAAAGGGACTCTCTGGAGGGGACCTCCCTCTGCTCGGCCCCGCAGCGCTAGGGGCAGAGAGCATGCTGCAGGGAGAGGAGCGTCTCCCTCGGGGGAGCGAGGCTTCCCCACCGTGCTCTTCTGCAAGCCCAGTGTCTCCTGGCTGCAGTCAAGAGTCCTTTCTTGCCCACCCGACTCCTGCAGTGGAAGGCAAAGCCCTAAGCCCTGGCCCTCTGCGACAGGAGGGCCCAGCGGGCCCTTTCGGGCAAGCAGCAGAGGCTGCAGGAGCCACGGGAGCCTGCTGCCTGCCTGGCTCCAGCCGCTCAGCCGAGGGGACTTGTCCCTAGTTTGGGGGGACTCGCAAGGCAAGAACCCACTTACGGGCTTTGCTCCTGCTCCCAGGAGCTGAAGGGCAAAGCCGAGCGGGCATCAGCAGAGCTGCCTCGCTTGCAGCAGCTGGCAGGTCACCGCGCAGACCAGCAGCTTTTCTCCTCCCAGGTCCTGCTGCCCTTCCTGCGGTCCAAGCAAGCAGCCACGCGCCAGAGGGCTGTGGGGCGCATTGCCGAGCTCACGCAGCTCCTGGTCATCCCTCCCTTGCTCAAGGTAAGCCACCTCAGGTCCAGGCAACCTCCAGCCGCCCCATCACCCCTCCATGGTGCTCCGGAGCCTTCTGCAGCTCCGCGCTGCCTCCAAGGGAAGCCTGGCTACAAGGTAGGGCACTCAGCAAGGCCCTGCCCTGAAGCTATGCTCTTGGCCATGCCTCGGTGGGCTTCCTTCTGCAGGCCCTGCTCTCTCAGACGCCACCTCTGCTCGCAGCCCTGGGCAGGGCAGCACTGCCCTGGGCACACGCTGTGGGCCCAACAGCTCTGGCAGCCCTCCCTGCCCAGCCCCTTTGGTAGGCCCTCCACAGCTCCCGCTCACCTGCGGTCCAGTCACGGCTTAAATGTGGCCTCGGGGCTTTGGTGGCAAGCAGCACCCTTCAGCCCTGCCTCCCTCCCCCAGGTCCGCTCGCCCTTGGAAAGAAGCAGTGACGGCCCTGACGACTGCAGAAGGAAGCAGTTCTCCATCCTGGGCGGGCTGGTGGGACACGTCATCCTGTGCTGTGCCTGCCAGGACCAAGGCACCAGTCACGGAGCTGCAGAAGCTCTTCATCACCTGTACACGTTCATCCTACAGGAAGAAAGTAAGAGAAGCGGCCGCAGGCTGAGTCCTTCCACACACGCACAGAGCCAGGCAAGGGCAGGCAAGGCACCGTGCTGCCTCAGCCACTCTCCGCAGCAGCAGCAAAGCGCCAGAAACTCCTGCATTGTAGGCGCAGGGCAAGCACTGCGTAAAGGCCAGGGCTCACAGAGCCCAGGCTCAGTGTAGCGGGCCCGTAAGCAGGAGGCCATGGGGGATGTGACCTGCAGCCAGCTCTCTGGGGAGAGAGGGGGCATGCACACACTACTTAATAAACAGCAGCCACCTCCTAGACTTCACGCAGGGCCGTCAGCTGCCTTGCTGGAATCCCTCGCCCGCTTACCAACGGGCTGGAAAACCTTCAGCAGCCCCTGCTCCTCTTAGGGCTTCTGTCTCGCTTCCTACTAGAACGGCTGCTCAAACGCCTCTGCCTTGTGGTAGTCTTAAAAGCCGTTTCCCCTCCCACCTGCCTTGCGATAGGCCCAGGACTTCCCTGAAAAGCCTGCTCCCCATCCATTTCTGGCACGCCTGCTTTCTCTGCCAGCAACGTTTCTCGCTGAGGCCTGCAGGGTACCACCTCTGAGTCACCATCCTCCCTCCTAATTGCCCTGTGTCTCCCCTCCTGTCCAGGCACGGAGCTGTCCCACGATAGCCCAAAGCACCTGCAGATCCAAAAGGACAGGGAAGAGGCAAAAAGCCGCCTTTGGCCGCCCAACGACGTTAGGGAAATCACGGCGGTAAGGAGCGTCTCCGTTGCTGGGACTGCCAGCCGTGGGGTCAGCATGATGCTCAGATGGACAGAGGGACCCTTTGACAGGGGGACTAACGGGTGCTTGCCATCATCGGGCAGGGGGCTCACCTTGTTCTTGAGCATGGACTAGCCACAAATTTGTGGCCTGGCCCCCTCCCCCCCCCCCCCAGAGCTCTGCTTCCCCACAGGAGCAGCAGAGGGGCACCCTGAGCCCAGCCGCCCACTTCCTGCCTGGGGCCATCACCCAGCCCAGCTCAACCCCTGCTCCTGGCTCTCCTGGCAGCACAGAGGCAGCACTGCCACACGCTTCTCTCCAGAGCCGCTCTCACTGCTCAGCTGGGCAGCAGCCAGCAGCACGAGGGCACTGCGTGTGATGCCTCTCTCTTCCCTGCCTCCTTTCTGCTCTAGATGTTTGCAAAATACCTCCAGGCCTCGGAGAGAGCAGATCTCATTGTCGTAGCCATCAGGGCCATGAGCTGCTCCAGTGCCTTTGTCACACAGGCAGCCGCTCACATGCTGGATGTGCTGGTGACAGAGGACGCCTCTCAGCTGAAGCACGTAAGTCACCCGCGGCTGGCATGGCCGGGGCTCGAGCCCTGCAGGGCATTGTTTTTCCTCTGGACGCAGGTCTCCCTCCCAGGCACCTAAGAGCCTTTGAGGCCAGCATGGAGCGGTGGGAAGGGAAGCAGTTCTTGGTGGGAGCTGGAGAAATGCCTCCCTCCATGCCATGTGCCCTGCAGGTGGCCATCATCATGAGGTGCATGTGCAGCTGCCTGATGGCCATCAAAGAGGCGTCTGCCCGGCACAGCGTGAACAGGGCTCTTCTGGAGCTGACCTGCGCACACCCTCACGAGGCAGTCGTGAGCCTCTTGTACTGTTCGCCGGCATGCAACAGGTACGGGGCTCAGCTGCCTGCAGGGCTCAGGGCCCAGCAGCCTTGGGAGCTCATGCCATGGGGGCTACCAGAGAGGTGGAGATCTCCAGGACCCCTGCTGAGGGACTGGCCCCAGTGCTGGTGCATGAGGCAGGGCTGCAGCAGGCAGAGGTGATCAGGCCTGCCTGGAGCGCTGCTCGAGTGAGCCGCAGAGCCTGGCTACCTTGGTGCCTGCCTGCCCCATAAGGAACTGCAGCTCGGCCACGTGCTGCTGGTGGGGCAGGGCGCACTGGCTGTTGCTAGCAAAGGGCAGTGGGCAGAGGCAGGGCTGGTGGCCAGCCTGGGCCCTCCAGGGCAGCCAGGCCACGGCGCGCCCAAGGCAGCCTGCTGACAGAGCGCTCGGGGCCTACAGCGCTGCCAAGGCCATGTGGCGGGTGATGGTCTCGGAGCCCGGCGCTGCAGAGAAGGTGCTGCCCGAACTACTGAGGCTGCTGGAGGACTCTGGGACCCATGCTGCTGGACCACTGGGCAAGACATCCGCCTTCATCGGGAACAACGCGGGCATCCTTTCGTGGGCTGTGAGTTTCCAGGCGAGGCCTCCATCACCTTCAGGGCTGCGCTTGCCTCCCCAGGCAAGAGGCAGCGCTCCCTTTCGCCTTCCCCATCTGCCCCCCAAGCTGGCACCTCCCACAGGGCGCACACACCTCAGGGCCATGGCCAGCAGGGCTCTGCCCAGCGTCTAGCCTCTGCTGGGCCAGTGCACTGGGCTGCCGAGCACCGCCTGGAGCCCTGCGCGCACAAGCACGAGGCCTGCCTGGGCAGCTCTCTGGCCTCCTGGGTCTCTGCATCTCCTGGCCTTCCTCAGCAGGCTGGAAGCTTGTGTTAGGGGCAGGCTTAGCGGTTGGGGCCGGGCTCAGGGCCAGGCAGGGCCCACGCACAGCCCAAGCAGGCTGCAAGGGCTGACACAGGAGATACGCGAGAGCCGCCGCCCCCCCCCCCCCCCCCCCAGGTTGATGTCCATGCCCACGCAGGGAGGCTCGATGGGCCCATGTCACAAACAGGAGCTGAGCCTCAAGAGCTTCCATGACTTAGCCCTGCCCAGCCAGCCAGGCCGCGCGCACACTGCGCTGCATCTGCTGGGGCACAGGGCAGCGCCTGAGCCTCACGCCCCAAGCTCGGCCAGGGCAACACCGTCTCATCATTGACAACCGTCTCTGGGGGTTTGTTGCAGGCAACCAGGGCGCTGCACGAGATTCTCCATCAGCCCCTCTGCCCCCAGGAGGTGAAGCTCTTTTTCCCCCAACTCCTCCTGGCACTGCTCTTCCGCATTTCCCTCGCTCTCGAGATGATGCCAGAGGAGGTTGCTGTCTTCTGGGGGGAATGCCAACAGCATCAGCCTGCTGCCTCCAGCCCCACCAGGTACTGCCTCCCACTTCCCCCACCTCTGCCCTGCACCTGGGGCCAAGGCCAGGGCTCCCAGGGTGACCTGGCCTTTCCTCTGCGGGCAGGTGCGCAGCAGAGGCCATGAAAGCACTGCTCTGCTGGGCTAACTACAAGAGCCAAGTGCTTGCCATGGAGAGCAAGGGCGCCTGGGACATGCTCCTCACTGCCGCCACCCACCACTGCGGAGTGGCTTTGCTGGCCATGTGAGAGCCCCCTCCTCCCCGCTCTCCCCTAGCCCTTCTCCCCACTGATGGGACGCCCTATACAATCCCCTTCCTCGTGGCTGACAGGCCGGCCCCAGCTCTCCACAAAGGAGCTGCACTCTCAGCCCTCGTCACTGAGGGATGGCACAGGGGAACGACAAAGGGCTGGGGGGGGGGGAGTGTGCAGTGGGGGGGGGGGGTGTCTCTCTGTCGCTGCCCAGCTCTGAGAGCTCCTGGAGGAGAGCTGGTGTTACCAGGCACAAAAGAGGGTGATGCACAGCAGCAGTCGCCTCCCCCACCCCCACCCCGGGCAGCCCAGCAGGGAAGGGGCAGGAGGCACAGGGGAACACTGCAAGAGCCCGCGGGGTGGGGGCACGGGGCATGACTCCACAGTGGGCAGGACATGGGCTGTGCTGCAAGGCAGACTTCAGGGCAGGAAGGGAGCTTCTCCAGCCTCCTCCACCAAAACGAGCCTCCTCATGTTGGGCACTGCCTTTCTAATGGCAAGCTGGGGTGGCAAGACACCACACCTCCAGGAGCAAATGCTGCTGCCTGCTGGAGCTGAGCACAAACATGGCCTCACCCTGCCTGGCCTGGCCTGTGGGAGAACACCTAGACTGGGCAGTGCCATCCCACAAGAGGTTGGCCTGCCCTGCTCAAGGCCAACACTACCTTCTTCCCCCTGCCAGAGAGATGAGGAAGGCCCCCAGGCCCCAGCGTGCCTACATCTTCTACCACCTGCTAGAGCTGCTCAGCAGGGAGAAGCCCTCCCATGAGATCCCTGCTATGGCTTTCCTCGTCGAGGTGAGCTCAGCGGCCAGCGGTGCATCTCTGGGGTGCCTCAAACCACTCTGCTCTTGTGCCCACCACTGCACCGTGGGTGGCAATGAACGGAGCAGGGTGGTGGGTGCACTCCGAGCAGTACCTCGGTCCATTTCTGGTGGGGGAACGCTTGCCACTACCTGTATTTCCTATCTATCTGCTTTGTGCCTACTCAACTGCTCCTCAGAGGCATGACAGGAAAAGGCTGCAGCTGGTGGCCAGGCCTGGAAGAACAAGAGAGCTAGCTGCACAGCATGCCCTGAGGCACAGGACAGGGCCACAGGGGCTCTCCCAACCACTGCTGCCTTGCCCGGGTCTGGTGGCCTTGCCCTGAGCTGGTGGTTGGATCCAGCACTGCAGGATATGGGGAGTCCTGCAGCTTTGTCAGTCTGCCACTGCTGTGTGTGTTTCAGCTGCTGGGCTGTGCTGACCTCAGAGGAGAGGACCATCACATCCTGAACCTCTTCCTGAGATACCTGCAAAGCCAGAGCTCGGTGATGCGCAGGCTGGTGTTCAGGGGCCTCCTCAGGCTGTGGGAGAGACCCGAGATGGTGAGCGAGCGGGGACAGCCCGCTGAAGCCATGCCAGAGGCCTGGGGCTGGGCAGGAGGGGCTGGGTAACTCAGTAGCTTACAACTCAGGAGCTGTCCTCTTCCTCTGCCCACTTTGGGAGTCCTTTGGGACAGGGCCCTGGCTCTGCTGCACAAGGAGAAAGGCACTGGTGCCGGCAGCAGACCCAGACCCTGGCCCTGCACCAAGCAAGCCACCTCCAAACCACCTCAGTCACGAGAATGCTGTGCTGAAGGAAGTTGCCTTTCCCACAGGCAAGGAAAATGCAGGCCCTGGTGCCAGCCCTCATGGAGAGCCTGCAGGACGCAGACACGGACATCCGCGAGAAGGCCCTAGCTCTGCTCAGCAGCATGATCCATCTCCTGGACGGGCAGAGGGCCAGCCTCATCGTTCCGCAGCTGGCTGAGAAACTCTTGCCACTCTTCGATGATGTAAGGCTCGGGAGAGAGTCGGGGGCCCGCTGGGTCCCCCGGGATCTGATGCGGATGGCCAGCCCAGGCTGCTCCAGCCACATTGAGCCCCTTGCCTATCGTGGTTTTGGAGCAGCCAGGGCTGAGCTCCTCTCCTCTTCCTTCCCACCAGGAGTCCGGCTGCGTCAGAAACCTCTCCATCAACCTCCTGAAAGATATGATGACAATGGTAGCGGGCACCACAAGAAAACTGATGAGGAAGCAAGTGCAGAGGAGCCTGCTCCTCCTCCTCTTCCACTTGCACGACCAGGTCCAGAGCGTGGCCCAGGTGTGGATTTCTGACCTGACCAGTCATTGCAGGAGGGCAATGCTGACCCCTTCCCCACCTTGGCTGGGCCTCAGCATCAAGAGCAAAGGCTGCCGGCAGTCGCTCCCTTTGAATGGGTGTTACCTTGAGGCCCAACCTCCGGAGGCCCTGAGCAGGGCACAGAGCCTCCTCCCTGTCTCTACCAAGCCACCCACTGCCCTGCCTTCATCCTCCTGCCATGTCTCTTCCTGCACAGATGGACAGAGAGCTGAGGTCCCCTCACAGCCCCGCTCCCTCCCTACAGCCCTCCACCAGTGCGAGCCATAGCAAGAGCCCCGGCAGGCCCAGAGAAGCTGGCCATTTCCCAGAGCTCCTCTACCTGCTCCAACAAGGCTCGGCAGCCATCCATGGCCAAAACAGCCTAAGCACTCGAGGCCCCACAGGCTTCCCAGCTGTCCCTGCAGGAGTCAAAAAGCCAGGGTTATGCTCTCCCCATCACGGCCCTCCTCCCCTCCCGCCCCACCACGCTCTGCCCAGGGGACACACAGGTGTCTGGGCTGGGGCATGCCCCAGCTCTCTAAGGCATGACCACCACAGCAACAGAGTTCTCCCTACCCATGGCCAGGGCACTTGGCCCCTGCAGAGGGGTGCAGCACCCTCAAGGGGTTGCGAGAGCCAGCACGTTGCCCAGCCTCCCCCTGCCTGGGGAGGGCAGAGACACAGACACTTGCAATCAGGGCAGAGAACCAGCCCTGCATCCCAGCTACCAAGCTCTGGAGCCTGGCCACAAGGCAACAGCAACTGAGCAGGACAGGGAGCCCAGCACCCTGCTGGGAAGCCCCAGGGGAGGCTCTTCTGCCCGAGTCCTGCACTGGCGTCGCTGGGACTGCAGCACTTCAGCCTCCTCCTGGCTTTGGCTACAGCTCAGCACCTCTTGGCCATCTCTGTCCTGCTGCCCTGGCAGCATGTGGCGCCTGAGATGGTGGTTGCCTCACATCTCTGCCTGGGGCACTGAACCCAGTGGCAGCCTTGGTGCCCAGCTGCGGCATCTTCCCACCACGGGCTAAGAAAGGCTCTGAGCCTCACCGCAAGGACGGGGGCACAGGATCTCCTCCCTTGGGCCACGGTGGCATCTCTCACTCTCTGCTGCTGTGCAGGCCTCTCAGGAAGCCCTCCTGGGCGCTGCCAAGTTCCTGAAATGGCAGCAGCTCACCTACCTCACCGAGACAGGACAGACAAGGCGCATCAGCGAGTACCTGGTAAGCACAGCCCCAAAGCACCCAGCCTGCATAAGGCCTGGGCCCCTCCAGGCCCAGTGTATAGTGCAGGCAGCTGTGCCCCTCGCTCACCTCTGGCACGCTCAGGCAACTCCAGCCCACCTGGCACCTCATCATCCCTGGGGAACACTGTGGCCTCTGCTCCCTCCAAACCCGAGCGCTACGCGCCTCCTGGCCGGGCACCGTGAACGCCCTGGCAGGGGAAGGAAGGGGAGACTGCTCCTAGGTGGAGGTGCTGGCCAGCTGAGTGGGGAGGCTCGGCACCAACCACCAACCCTTGTGCTCTCCCCAGCTGGCAAAGGAGAACAACAGAGCGGAATACCTGCGCCAGAGCCTGCGCTACCTGCAGAGCCCGCAGGAGCCCTTGCAAGAGGAAGCCGTGAGGTTCCTTGGTGAGCCACAACCCCTGCTGGGGTCCCTCTCTGTCCCAGGGCAGCTTGGCCCCAGCCCTGGCTTTTGGGCTGGCAGCCACAACCAGCCCCGGGGCTGCCACAGCCCCACCTGCCCCGTGCAGGAAGCCCCGTGCCTGGCAGCTCCATGTCACCTTCTCCCAGCCTTGTCCACACCAGTGGGAATAGTGGGGGCCTTGGCCAGTCCCTTACAGCCTCCTTGAGTGTTACGCTCTGGAGAGCACCCTGCAGTCAGCCCTGCCTGCACAGAGCAGGGCCCGCGGCCACGCCAGCAGGGCTGGGAAGGAGCTCTGCTGCTGGCAGTGCGCTGGCGAGCGGGATTTGTGACAGGCTCTGTGTGTGCCTAGGGCTCATTGGACGGCAGATGAGGGAGCAGGATGAGGAGGAGCTGCAGCACATTTGCAAGGGTGAGTGAGGGCAGTGGCAGGTCAGCCAGGGCTGACAGGGAGGAAGACACACCCTGGGCAGTGAGCACCCCACCCCACTGCTCTGCTCCCCTTGCGCAGCAGGGGCCTTGGGGGGAGAGGAGAGAGAGTTCAGGGGCCCTTGAGACATTCCTGGCCACACACTTGCAGCTGAGCCATTTGTCCCCCCACTTCCTCCTGGCCATGGGAAGAGCTAGGTGGGACCGGCCCTGGCAGCAGGGGAGGGGAAGCCTGGGGTCTGCACAGATCCAGGGGGGGGTTGATCTCTGCTCTGGTCCTTGCTCTTTCAGCCCTTGAAACCTTGCAGAAGAGAGCCAGGCCCTCCACTTGTTCGCTGGTGGCCCAAACCATCCTGATCCTGAGAGCTTCAAGGACAAAGTCTCCAGCCAGAGCCAGCCAAGGAACCCTCTCCTCCTGGATCAGGAACAAGTGGCAGAGGTGGCAGCGGCCTCTAAGACACAGCAGCCTTTGCTGCTGCACCTCTGCTCACTTCTGAGCCTGGCCTGCTCGGCCCATGGCCGCCACCGGAGCGCGCAAGGAACTCTGGGGGCTTCCTGGCCTCTCTGCCACTGCCAGGCCACCCTGTGCTTGTTAGAGAAGGACATGGTAACTCAGATGGTAACTAGCTTAGCACAAGTCTAACCCTTGCTTAGCACTAGCATCTCAAATAAATGAAGCCTGCAAGCCTCCAGGCCCAACTGTCAACAAACTCGAGAATCATTGCTGACCACAAAACCACAAGGTCAGTTCAAATCAGCTAATGAGGACACACAACTACCTAATGAGGACATACAACAGGATGCATGCAGGAGACCAGACGGGATGCACCTGGGTGGTGGTTCACCTCTGAGAGGACAAGGGACCATGGAAGACAAGGACATGGCAACCAGCCCGGGATGTAGGCCAAGACCAATCAGAAAGAGAGAGACCACCAACTCAGTAGAAACTGAACGAGACCTTCCCTGGCAGGCAGGGAAATAAGACTGTAAAGAATCTCTTTGTTCGGGGTCCCTCCTTAGAGGCATCCACCTCAAGCTCTTGCTTTGCTCTACCACCAACAAATAATCAATTCCTTTTGCTGCTAGACCTGTGCGAGACTCTGCTCCTTGGAAACCTAGGCTCAAACTGTTTCCATAGCACTGCTACACTTTCCCCAAAGCAGCAGCCCTGCCTCTTCACCACATGTCGGGATCTTTTCTTGGTGGAAACTAAACGGCAGAAAACTCAGGCCCTGAAGGAATCAGGATCATCCCGAGAGCTAGGACACGCACTCTTCCCGCCGGAACACACTCACACACACACACAGTGTCTTTGCCACAAAGCGCCAGCTACTCTGCTGGGGTGCAAAACCAAGAGGCAAGGAGAAGAAAAGCTTTCGCGTCCCCTGCTCTCTCCAGAGACGTGGTGGAGCAAGAGCAGGCCTCGCGCTCTGCAGGGCTTACCTGTCCCGTCAAAGGGTCTCTGGGGTCTGAGATGCAGCTCCAGACCTTTTCTAGCACTATGGCCTACAGCGCACAGGCCCTGGCATTGCCCATTTGTTGCCTCAAGCGCTCCATGCTGAGATGGAGGGCAACCAAGGCAGATCCCAGCGGAAAGGTCCTCCCACAGGGTCAGTCCCTGTTCTAAGGGGGTCCCCCTCACCTTAGGACATGCAAGAGCATCTTTCTCCAGCTGGCCTCTGCCTCAACGCTGGAGAGGAGAAGCTGGCAACGAATTGTAGAAGGACTTTTTCCAAAAAGGGGCCGCAGGAGCAGGTGAACTGGTCATGCTGACCTTGTTGAACCATAGCTGATCTACTATTAGCCTCTTACCTTCACTGCTACCTGGAAAGCTGAGGGCAAGACAACACAGCTCTTCAAAAGCTACCTCCTTGCTGATGTGTAGACTATCTTCAACAACAAACACAAGCTAATCAAGGTTGGTTTCCAACACTAGGGAAGAGAATCTTAGGCTCAACATTTTCAAATGTTAGCTTAGATGTTTATTATGCTTCTGCCATCATCAGCCCCTCTCAAAGTAGGCTTATTTACAGATGTCTCCAACCACTGCCACTTTTAGGGCTTCCAATGCATGTTTCCAGGACCTAGCCCCTACAAGGACAACTCCTTAGCTGATGTTTCAGACACATAACTGCAGAGGGTATTCAGCTAGAGACATACATACAAATACACACCCAGAAACCAAGACAAGCAACTTGAAATGAATACAGAGAGCTTGTTTTCTGCTCGTTAACATGTATCCTGGAAGAAGGACTGAGGGTGCCAGCACACTAAGCAAAGCTTCTCTACCAAGAGAGAAGTCTCAAAGCATGGCTGGGTACTAGGTCACAATATCTCTTCCAGTGCTGCCTCCTTAGCAAACAGGAGAGAATACGCCCGTTTCCCCCCCCCTCACCCCCCCCAGGGAAGAAGTCCTGAAACAAAGAAAGTTGGATTATTTCTTACTAGAAAATTCTACCCAATGGGGCACGTTTGGCTGAGAGAGCTCAGTTCCAGGAACTCGCTTGCATTACTTTTTGGCCTTAGTACTCACGTACACTAGAGGATAACACTATTCCTTTTAGCTTTAGGGCTAATCACCACCAATGTACTTGTCTGGGTGAGAGAAATCTCATCGGAATACTTTCTACTAGTAGCACTCAAATTTCACTGCACCTGTTACCATCTCACTACTGCCCCCTTTCCCAAAATTCCTCCACAATGCCTTCCAAAGGAGAAGGCACAAAGAAAGTTAGCTGCTTTACTTATCACACAGCTTGGAGCCCATCTGTGAAGGATGACCAGGGGTCAGAGGATCTTCCCCCCCCCCCCCCCCCCACACACACGGGAGGAATGCTGTCAAGAGAAGCAGAGACTCTGCGCCCTTTAGGGCTCACAGGAGAGGATGGAGTGATTTACCATAGTTTTGGTCAAGGAGCTAACATCACCTCAACAACAAAGGACACTGCAAGATGCCTTTGTTCTAGACAAACTGCCTACATCAGCTAAGTGTAAACACTCCTCCTGTAACTGCCTGGCCCACTCCTTCTAGGTACAGGCAGCTATTGATGACTCTCAACACACTGAAATATAGGCCCAGGACAACAGCAGTGGCTTCGAGAAGCAAAGGCACAGAGTACAACTTAGAGAAGTGCAGGCCTGAAGTGATAAGGCATGGGACGCAGACTCGGCACTGGAGACCTCCTGGCTATAAACTACTCAGCCAGGCGAGGATGGGGAGCGCATACGTGGTTCAGCCCAACACGAAGTCTACAAACCCAACAAGGAACAAAGGAACTCTGAAGAGAGCAGCAGGCTTGAGCTGCTTTCAACCCCCATTTTCCTTCCTGGCCACTGGACACACTCGGTGTCGCGACAACGAGGATATTCTAGAGACCGGTCAGGAGACTGATGCTGGGATTCAACTGGATATTGCAATTGCTGTGCTCTGCTAGGCGTATGCTGTTCTTTCAGTGCACTGCTGGGACACTGTGCTCAATCAAAATCCTGTGCGACTTCAACACAATTCAAATAAGTACACTTCCTATTAAGCATTAAACCCTCCACATGTGGAATATTAAAAAAAACCCAGAGCATTGGACTCTGACATGAAGTCAGAAGTGTGCAGCTGCACCCATCTACAATCCGATTCAAACACGTACTCAGGCTCAGAAATGCTCTCAGTCATGATCGGGGCCAGTTTGGAACAGGTTACACATCAAGTAGCACGCTCTGCAAAACCCCATTCGGCTCTAGTAGGGTCACGGGGGCGTACTGGTCCCAATGACTGATATGCTTTCCATTTCTTCCGTTCCAGTTTGGACCACCTCTCTGTGTTCTCATTTCCACCCCCAGGGTTTGCCTTCCCATAAGGGCAAACATAATGGACAAGCACTAAGAGAAAACCCAGGCACACGCTTCCTCCAGGAGCCTCAAGCTCCCATCAACTGTTGCAACCTCCTTCCTTGGTTGGGCCATTTGCAGCTCTCTCATTTTTCTGGACGCGTCTGGAGGAATCCCTGCACTGCCCACTATCCACCAAGGACCTAAACATTTGACTCCCCTCCTTGGTCCCTGACCATTTTCAGGTGGAACCTCAATTTCTGCTTTCTGTAGTGCTTGCCACACTGCTGCTGCTGCTGCTTCCACCCCCCCACACACACTTTCTCAGGGGAAGGTCCTCCCATCAGAACACCATCTCTCTATTGGTGCAGTTTCCCATCTGGAGGCAGTGCGACTGTCTGTACAAAGTTCAGCAAGGGCAGCAGGAGCAATCGTGGGGGAATGCTTGTCCCCCTCCTTGGGGGGGGGGGGGGGGGTCTGGTAAAGGTATATTGCATTCCCTCCCCAGGGAAGGCCAACTCCTCTTTATCCTCTTCCTGCAAGGGGACCAGAAAGAACATCTCCTTCCTGGCTAGCGCCACCATCCAGGGGTGTGCAGCTGCTTGCAATACAGCTGTTAACTCTGCACTATTTGGTCCAGCAGCTGTTAAGGGGGCCCTGATAACTCATTCCCAAACGCCACTTCCCCTCCGCTTTCCCAACTGGCCACAGAGGCGGGTCATATGGGGAGCGGGCTTTGGAGATCATTTGTCCTTTCTCCAAATCAGCTCTGGCTTCAGAAATCCCATTGCGCGCCGCAGCAGAGACCGGCTATTGTCGTCCGCCAGCGATTTCTCAATCAGAGAGCGCAGGGCTGGGCAAAGTACACACACTACAGCCTCCCTCTTTCTACAGGGCTTAGTACCCATGTTTGAGCTGAAGGAACACACACCACCAGCCGGCAGGCACCAGGTTCGTCCCTTTAAAACATCGAAAGTTCAAATATATTCCAAAAAAGCAAGTAGTCAACATGCGCCTCTTGCCCGGGAGCCATGAATTAACCCTTGGCAGTTTGGCACACAACACTCGCTCCCTTCACACCAGTAATTCTAACTCTGCCCTCCGGGTCACACACCCAGCTCCTAGGCACCTTGTGGTGTCAGTATTGACATTTGTGCTCCTGTATCTATTACAACTTCACCAATTGTCCCTGAGGACCAACTGCAATCTAGATACATGGGCCATTATCACTTCTCTACTCATAAGCCTCCCCTTGCCCAACAGGCAGACCCAATTGCCTTCTGGGCATTGCTTGGGGTTTTTCCCTTTTTTCGTTTTTTTTTTTTTCCTCCTTTCTTTTTTCTTTCATGCCCTGCAATTCCTCCCTAGGCATTGTCTCTCTCTCTGGGAGCTGGCACTGGCGGAGTCAAAGTACGCCCCCCCCACCTTTGGCCATTCTCTTGTTTCTGGGATGCTTCAAGCACGCTCCAGACAACGCCAGTAGGCCCACCTTGAATCCTGAGGCTTTCCTCCACAGCCCATTGCTCAGTTCCCGATATCCTGTTCACGGGTCTGGAGGCTTATTTCCCTTTGACTTAGTTCTTACTCCCAGGGGGAGCCTATATCACTGGTCTCACCCTATGAGCTCTTCCCCCCGGGGCTTCAGGTTCCCTTTTTTAGCTGTTAGATTGGTCCCAGCCCTTTTCATGCCTGGGCTTAACCTTGCCATGCATGAATTCGGCCCATGCAGGGAGTTGCCTGGGGGGGTATTCTGCAGCTGTTCAGTTGTCAAAGGCAACAACAACTCAGCTGCCTTCCTACCTTCCAGTTCTGTCTTTAGCTCCTGCTCCTTTCTACTCCTAGTCTCCCTTTCTGGATATGCAGCTTCTAAACAGATACCTCTTGCCGAGAATGCCTCTCCCTTGTCTATCCCTTGTGTGGCCCCTAGTTACCTTCAGGTATTCTTCAGCAGCTTCCCAATTCTGCTCCTTGCCACCGAGCCCATTCTTCTGAGAAGGGACTTGCGTTCACTCCATACCTCCATCAAGAACTGGCGATACTACTGCCCCGTGCACATATTAGAAAATAGCTGAGCACACCTTCCCGCGTCTTCCCTCAACCCGGGCTTCTTGCTTCCCTGCAATGCTAAATCACTCGGGCTCCAGCCTCGCTTAGTAAATACAGGCAGCACTGGAACAGGTGGGGGAGCTCCCCCTGCTACGCCCAGCTATAACGCTGCCGGATTAGGTAAAACATTGGGACCCCTAGGGGAGAGTCCAGCAGCTGGCAGAGTAGAAGTAGGAGAAAGAGAGAGAGAGCAAGTGACAGATAAATCTCTAGGAGGTGAGAGCAAAGGGGTATAGGGTGGAGCAGTTGCTGTGGGTGCATTGTGCAGGATACTGGCGCCTACTACGGCCAGAGTCACTCTTTGCGGGGTTCCCCTCTTCTTTTGCCTCAGGTGCTGGCGGTCCCACGCCCAGTTGTCCCACACGGACCAATCCTCCATTGGAATGAATGAAACATATGGAACAGCACTACAGACTCTTCCCATCAGTTACTCAAGGGTCGATGGAACAGATCAGTCTGGTGCTACGCTCCCCCTGCTGAGCTCACACATCCCCAACACACTACTGCCAAAACTACAACATTTGAAAAGTACTGTTACCTAATAGACATTCATATCATAACAAACGCAACTCTCAACATGATTGGCCACATCGTCTTACCATCCTTTTTTTCCCCCCAAAGAGATCCATAACAACTTCTTCTGATAAGTTCATGCAACGAGCATCAACAAGTAGCTGGGCAACTGGACTTCACCGACAGAAGCTTGAGCATCAACAGCATATCCAATGATCTCTGCACTCCTCAGTTTCTAAAGCTGGCTACTCTGCCACACTGCAAAGACATCCATGGACAATAAGCACATACAAGTAGAAATACAGCAAAGCACACATGCTAACTCTATTGCGTGGCAGCAATACAAGCATTCTCAAAGGTCATCCAAGCAGCAGCAGCACAACTCACAAACTGGGCTGTAAGAAAAAAAAAATTCACACCTAGAGATTACATTTCAGAGAAGGACATCACTTAGGGTAGACTCAGGACAGGTCACACGTGGAACAGAGGGAAGCCATCTTGCGGACTCCAAAGCATACCAATTCTGCCCAACGCTTGGCATTTCAGCATCTCGAGTCGAGCTTCTCACATTACTCCCCAACTAGCCTTGCAGTGAATAAACACGGTCCCACAAAGAGACGTTAAACGTTCCTTAACCCGAGAGCTTCAGGTCTTTCAGGATAACTGAAACAAACAGAGCTGGGAAGGAGGCACTCAGAAGGTTCACCAGGCTTACCTCAAAATCCTGCTACAGTAAAAGAAAGCTGGTATAGCAATTAATGCGCCAAGTCACACTTACAATTCCTTGCAGTGGCTTCGAGGACAGATGCCTCAAACTAGGGCATCATTTTAAAAAGCAAGCTATCGGATTCCCTGCACATAAGGAACCTTTCCTAGTTACTCTCTTATTTTATAGTCTAGTCTTCTAGCTTAAAACGTCAGTCTTGGCCACACTAACATTCTAGGAGGGAACAAAGAGTCATCGGAAGGCTGCACATAAACGCTCCCTGCATTTAGTGGTGGGGAAAAATCACCACTTCCTCTCTGAAGGACAGGTCAGGCTACTGAAGCTGAAACATCAGCATCCCAAGAATTAAACAACTCGACAGCATGGCATTAACTTCCAGTGCCAAACTCACAGCACTCTATGCTTTTCAAATCTCTTGTTTAGCTATGCCTTACTAAAACTACTAAATGGGAGCCACCTTCCTCAAAACCGACCCCGTTCCTCCTGGCCACCCCTCTACGGCCAACGGATCACCCACTGCATTTTTCCCACCAAAAGAAAACACTGATGACCCTCATGCTGAGGAAACTCCATTTCCTCTAGCACACGTTCCTGGCTGAAGGCTCAGCAGCTCCTGCAGCTCCTCCATCCTCCATAATCCTGCAGCCTGGACCTCTCTAGCCTTTGCCTCCAGCTTCCAGCAAGGCAAGGCAAGGCAAGTTTCAGTCTCCACTTTATACACCTCGGTGGAACCATTCCCCAATTAGACAGGTAAAGGCACAGCACGAAGCTTTTATTAAGTCTCCACCTACTAACACAATACACACGTTGCCTCTGATTTACAATTACTAGCCTGCAGATTCATAGTGGCACTTCAGACAAAGCTGGAGGGTAAAAGAGGCTTCCTACATCCATTCACAGTGACAAGCACTCCTGCCTCAGACCACTGCAGGAGCAGCTACACGGACAGATGCCTTCTGCTCTAATGTTCATCTCCCACCTTCAACAGGCACCAGAGACACGCACAGGAACCGAGGTAGGCATCTCAAAGCACTTCTCAAATTGTTATGCTCCACTTCTCCTAACATTTCACTGCACCAAGCTGAGGAGGCCTACCTGGGAAATCAACTCTCTTGTCAAGCAAAGGGCAAAAGATCACTCACACTCAACTCTCTCCAGTCCTGCCTACTCAATACAACCTTCTTCAAGAAGCATCATTACAGCAGCCAGTACAAAAAATCATTAGATTTGCATGGGAAAGTACTCACGTCCTAAACGCAACCCTGTTCCACGGGGGGGGGGGCACAAAATAAAGCCTAATTGGCAACGCGTACCTATGCACATGCTCAGCCTCAAGTCCACCCAAGTATATTTCCACTACTTACGTTCACCAGCTACACTGACTAGACAGGCAATCCCAGATGCTAGCTTGATAACAGCCAATATTTCCCTCTTCTGCCTTTCCTGCAAATATTTACCTGCTCTAATACAATTGGCACCCTGCACACAACTCTCTGAACTGATAAGAACCATCCTGCCATCTAGTCCTCACCTCCTCATGCACTCATACCAGCACCATATACTTCTCCAACAGAGTTTCACCAGGAAGCCACAGTATTGCAGAAGTTAGTCCTTTTTTTTTTTTTAAGGTACCAAAATAATTTCCAGCAGGAGAATATGAAGAACAAAACCCCCACAGGAAAGCAGGAAACTCTCTCCTGGACAAAAATAACTACTGGTAGCTGCTGTTAAGACTCTAGCAAACCTCACCTTGTACCCCTCCCTGACAAAGCTACTCTCATGCAACATCCATACCCTTCAACCAGCACTCACTTTTACACTACTACGCACTGAAGGACTGATCCCCTGCTGAAGGAAAGTTCTTCTAGCCCCAAGCAGCACCTGCTTTTTTTTTTTAATTTTATTTTGTCCTGCTCAACAACTGACCCCTAGAGACCAGCAGAAGTGAGGAATTTCTATCAAGCCCTTGCTGACATTACAAACACTACACAAGTTGTAAACCAAGAGAGAGCATTCAGGCAGAACTAAGGTGAAACGCAGGCATGTCACTAGTCTGCTTTCAGGCACAGTCATTTTTTCCAGAAAGCCTGCACAAATGCCTAGAACTACAACAACATGCTATTATGTCAGTTACATCCAATGAACCTGAGCATCAAGTGGCAAGTCATGCATGAGGCACCCGCAACCTCTCTAGCCCATTAATAGGGCTTCACACCTCCATGTCCTCTCTCCCATGCATCATCTTCAGAAGCTGCTACAAAACTCTACTTTAAGACAAGACATGCATGCAACAAGGCAGCAGTTCAAAAGCAAGGCTCAGCCCTCAACATCCTTTCTTTTCTTTCCTCCCTCCCTACAGGTAAAGCCACTTAGGTTTCATAACTGCTAGCCAATGGAAATGAGACAACAACTACAACCACCACCACCAAGAACCATGCTTTACATGGGTAACTCACAACTTACAACCACTAAGGCAGCAACTGTGCTTTAAGGCTTCAGTCAGGTCGCTTCAAGGCCTGAGAGTCTACAGCACTACTTCCCTACTCTCCCACATCTACTAACACGTCATTTAGAAACTGCTTCCAGCCTACCTACCAGCCAAACACTGCTCTGAGAAGCTCACACTTGTCAGGCAAATCCTCCTGCATTTACTGCCCCATGACAAACCCAATATGCTACCTTGGGGTCTTGGGTCATACAAACTTTGTACTTCCACTACCATTAGGAGAGCAGGAAGAGAGGAGAAAAAAAAAAGGGAAACGTTTTAGTTTCTCTACACTAAAAAGCTATAGAGAAACCTCTAACCCACAACAGACACCTTCAGCTATAGAAAACTCAAAGTAGCTCAAGTTCTGCCAGTGATATAGCCACACACCTCTCTTGCTAGCAGTTGACTTCCCCAGGAATCACAATTCCAAAACCAACATCTGCTAGTGTCCAAACAGGAGAAGCATCTCATGTTACACCAGGTCACATGCTTACAGATCTCCAAGAACCTTGACCCCCTTTTTAAAGCCAGTCCTGAAACTTTTTCTTCTACCTTAGGGCAATCCAAATGTTTACTACAGAGCAATGTTTGGCAGCTCTTACTTCACTAGAACCACAGGTGAAACCACGAAAAAACATTGAGTGCCAAGTATTTCATTTGTGACTAGCTAAAACTGATTTCTGTTCAACAATGACAGCACTGGGCAATATCTTAAAGTTACTGCTTTTACACAGGCCAGTATACTCAAGTAACACCAGGAGACAACAGTCCTGTCTTTCCAAACAAAGTCTAAATAGTTCCTGTCACATTAAAAAAGCCAAGAGGAAAAAAAAAAATTGTTGCCTAGCTACAATACTAGTTCCTTTACCATTTCAGCAGCTCTAAATCCGGATGATAGCCTGCATTGACTCAGAACAAGAATAGTACATGCAGCTGCTAGTCATTGGCTGAGACAGAGCCAACTCTCACAGGATCTCCCCTAGCAAACCCCAGTGAAACTCCACAATGGGACAGGAGACAGGAAACACCTAACAGCAAAAGAGTTCCTCTAACATCATAAAGGGTAAACGCATTTTAACCATTCCAGATCTCTGCCTTTCATCCACAATGCCTAACACACCCTTTTTCAGGCCATTTCCACATTCCAAGCCCAAACCGCACATAATCTGCTCCAAGTTATGAACACTGACTAACAATTGCCAATATTCCATTCAGGTTTTCCTCGGAAAACACAAGCAACTGCTTCAGCATTGCTTCCCTTTTCACTCCTCCTTCCCATACAAGGAGCCCATAGCTAACAAACACAACATATTTGCATCACCCACTGTGTGAGTGGGTAATGTGTCAAACACAAGCCAGCTTGCTTGCCTATTAGCAAGTCATGCTCAAAAGCAGCAGATCTAGAGACCTTCATTCCACCAATATCGCAATGGAAAGCTACTCTACTCCCAAGACCTCAAGTGAAAGATCCATTTCACACCCAAACAAGCAGCAAGTTTAAGCCAGTCCAAACTGGTCCCCTACTGCAACTTCCCAAATGGACACAAGTTGCTACACATCTTCTCTTAACCTTCCAGGAAAATCAGCTGCTCCCCTCAACCCTTTCCACCCAAAACCTTCCTCCTACAAAACACAGTTCTGCAAGGATCACAAACACAAAACATGACCTAGACACACCAGTCGCAAGCAACAACACAAAAAGACTCCCCTTAGTCATTGCCTAACTTCTTGGCCTTCAGCAGCAAGCACCAGCTCTTTCTTTTCTACTCGACCTCTAGATTTGCACAGGCATAAAAACTACTGGAGGCATTTCAGTAGCCAGTGTTGCCTACCTCTACAGAATTGCACCCAACACAGATAACAGCAAGTAACCTTAACACAGCCAACCCTTTTAAGCCTAGCCTTCCCTTCACACAGGGACTTCCGTCATCAGCAATCACAGTATCACTGCCATACATTTTAGAGGCTACGCGTCCAATCAATACATAATCAGTTGCAAGCTCAGCCTTAATAGCTTGAACCTTCAGCACTCCAGCGCTTCAACTCTTCACAAAGCATCACTTCCACTGGATGCCCACACTGCAACGTTAGTTTCCACTAACATCGTCTCTCTCATTGCCCAGACAGAACTTGGCTTGCTTGTAAAGCTTCCTCACATGGCATAGCTCCACTCTTTTCTCTTAGAGCAAGTACTCCAGAAAGCTTAATCGCCACCAGCAGAAAGCCTCAGCACTATCTCTCATCTCCTCTAAACCAATTAACAGGAACCAATTAACATCACAAGAGAAAGCACTCAGCTAAACATCAGCACCAACCATGCCCTCCTCTATCAAACTACCATTCCTGCCTGCTTTAATACCAGCATCACTGGCTGCAACATCAACAAGCTTCCAGAAGGCAGCAAGGTCCCTCTACCATAACAGCTGGACCTCAGCCTACCTTCACCTGCTGGAATAACTGCACTTGCACCCAAGAAGGACAATAACTCTTCTCAAAGACAAGCACTGCAGTCCACCTCTTACTCAAGCATGCAGCTGAAGCAGCCCAGCAATCCTCTGCAGCCATGCCCTGACTCACTACCAGACACACTAGGCTCTCAAACCAGGACTGCTTCCTTCATGCGCCAACATCTCTGCTCAACACACTGAGCAGTTGGCTTGCTCAGCATACAAGCACCTACATGACTCCTAGGTCAGGAGCATACTACTCCTTCACAGGAGAAGCACATCCAGTAGCCTGAGCAGGTCAACATGGGATGCTTCTCACCAAGCATACAGGTCCTGTAGCACACTGCCTCTCTCACACTCACTCACTGACACTCACTTTCAAACACTGGTTAACTCCTGCACTTGGGGGAGGGGGGTGGGGAGGGAGGAAGAGTGGTAATAGAACTGGGAAACCTATTCCCCCAAGCACACTATCTACTTTTGCATTTAAGCTAAAGGATCAAAACTTTTAGCCTACTGTCTGACACCAGCTTAGGGCATACTCAGTACTGGCAGAAGAACAGATGATTGTTTGCCCAAAGAATGTATTCCCCCCCCCCCCCATTTCATTGTAAACAACAACAATCACCACCACCACCCACACTAAACACTCATTCCCACCTCCACTCCCTGGGCCACAACAAAAGGAGGTTGACAAACAGATGAACCCACTCCTTTCAGCAGCACTCCTGTGTCAAGGGGCTCCAACTAGCACCTTCAGTCTTAGCAAAAGACTCCACCTCATACATTAGTACTATCAAGACTGGCACTACACTCCAATTGCACAGCCTATCAAGGGCAACATATCACAGTAGACCTGAACGACTCCAAGGGACCCAAAGCAACAAATAGCCAATTAGCAGCTCCAATACACATTGCCTCCACTTTCTTGGGCAGCCACATCAACTTCAACCTCAGAAAGGTCTTCCAGAAAACTAGTTCTAGCACAAACCCTCTCTCTAGCCTGGCCTTACTTCCCCTCTATCAGGGAACACACAACAGTAATCAAACCAGGTTCACTTCCCCCACCAAAAAAAACTACCTACAAACAAGTAACATGACCCCACATCAGGAATAAGCCTGTCCACTCCCATGGGCCAAGCACCACTGCCCACCCCTCACTTCCAGACACAGCCACAGGGCAACCACAACTACTCCACTGCCTTCACCTACAACCTCACTTTCTCCCCCCCCACTAAACAAGGGCACCTGACCCAGCTCCCTCTCAGCTCCACCCATTTCAAGTCCACCCCTTAACAAATCAGCCCCCCCAGACACCTTCCCCATCACTTCAGCTCACCTCCTTTGACACCTAGTCCAAAGGCATCTTCCACCACATGTACTTGCACACCCTCTCCCACAAACTCCTGCTCACTACTGCACTCGAGGGAGCAACATACACCCAGGCATGAACAAGACACAGGCTCCCAGCACCACGCTGCAAGAGCTCTTGGAGCAATCCTAGGCAGCACCCTGACAGAGCCAGTTTGAACCATTTGTTATAAGGTGCAAACACTTAGCCAGTCCCTTCCTTTCACCAGCATCCATGCAAAGCCTTGCCCAAGGCACACACCTCTCTGCCATCACTACTCCCCTCAACACCAAACATCACATCAGCTGAAAGCACCCACTCCACTGCTGCTCCTCAACTCCCACCAGGCAACCGAGCTCAAACAATGTGATCAGGCACAGTTCAAACCAACACACCCCCATCACAGAAGTACACACACAAGAGGCAACACTGCTAGCACGCACCAGTCGCGCTGTGTCGACCTTCAGAGCTCGACGCACCAGCCACCGCTAAAGGTGACTAGCTGGAAAACCCACCTCTCGCTCCAGCTTACCCAGCTCTGTCTCCGGCGCACACAAACACCACTTCAACACCACCCACAGGACAGGCGAGCTGGAGCCAGGCCACACACGCTCACGCCGCCCCCGCCCCGCCCCAGCAGCCCCCAGGCCGCCTCCTGCCCCCGCCCCGCCCTCCCCACCTCGCCCTTCTGCCCGCTCTCCTCCTCGCCCGCTCCGCTCCGCGCTCCGCCTGCCCGAGCTCAGCAGCTCCTCGCCGCCCGCCCCCCGCCCCGCCTCGCTCTCCAGCCTCCCGCCGCCGCCGCCTCCCGCCCAGCGCCCCGCAAACGCCCCGCGCTCCCACCCCCCCGCCCCGCCCCGCCCCGCCTCCGACCCTGCTCCTACTTCCCCCACCCCTTTCCCTGCCGCCCTTCAGCTCCCTTCCCCAGGCGCCGGGCGAGCAGGCGGCCGACGCAAACGCTCCCCCGTCCAGCGGCGACGCACCGGCCTCCTCAGCCGGGCGCCGGGCGACACCGAAGCCCCGCTCGGCCCCGGCCCCGGCCCCGGCCCCGCCCGACCGGCCGCCGCAAACCCTCCCCGGCCCGCCCGGCACCGACCCCGCCGCCTCCCAGCACCAGCACCAGCACCAGCCCCGCAGCCGCCAGCACCTTCGCGCAGCCTCCCGGCGCAGGCGGCGCCGCCCTTCGGGCCCCGAAAAGCCCCTTCGCCGCCCCCCGCCCCCTTCCCCTGCCGCTACCGCCCCCGAGCCCTGCCCGCCCGGCTGCGCCACGACCCACCGCGTGTCCCGCAGCCTGCCGCTCTCCAACTGCGCCGCGCCGCGGGGCCGGACGGGGCGGGATGGGGAGCCCTCCCCTTCCGCTCCGCCATCTTCGCCGCCAGGCGCCCCCCCACAGCCAGCCACCCCGCCGCCATCTTCGCCGCCGACCACACCCTTCCCCCCGGCCAGAGGCGGGAGCGGGGCGCCAATCAGCGGCGGGCGGCGCGCAGGCGCCCTCCAATGGCCGAGAGGCAGCTGGCCCGGCCGGCCAATCCCCGCGGCGGCCCGGGCGGAGGGCGGGAGGGAGCGGAGAGAGGCCGGAGATGGCGTCCGGCGGCCGTGGGCGCCGCCGAGCGAGCGGGCGGGCGGGCGGGCGGGCGGCGGGGCGGGGTCTGCCGGCGCCAGGGACGCGGTCCCCGCTGTCCCCCCTCAGTGTCCCCCTCGCTGTCCCCCCGTCCCCGCCAAGCTCGTGTGGGCCCTTGCCGGGCTCTATGGACTTCCATGGGCCTGCACGGGGCTCTGTGGACTCCTACAGAGCTGTTTGGGGCTCTACAGGCTTGTACACCCCCATGCTGAGCACATATGGGCCCGTGCCGAGCTCTGTGGGCTGGTACCTGAGAAAAAACTTCTTCACTGTGAGGGTGACAGAGCATTGGAACAGGTTGCCCAGAGAGGTGGTGGAGTCTCCTTTGCTGGAGATATTCAAAAGCCGTCTGGATGTGATCCTGGGCAATATGCTCTAGGTGACCCTGCTTGAACAGGGAGGTTGGACTAGATGATCTCCAGAGGTCCCTTCCAACCTAAACGATTCTGTGATTCTGTGATTCTGTACGGTCCTGCACAGCGCTCTACGGGCTCGTACGAGCCCACGCCAGGCTCTGCGTGCTCATACAGACTTGTGCCAGGCCCTGTGGGCTGGTACGGGCCCGCACTGGGCCCTAGGGGCTCCAACGGACTCGTGCTGGGCCCTACGGGCTCCTACGGGACCGCTCTGAGTTCGTGCGGGCCCGTGTCGGGCTCTCTGAGCTAGTATCAGTTTGCCGTTATCTTTGCTGCCTTACATCTGCCTTAGGCCTCCTCGTTGCAGTCTTTCTCCTTTCCCTTCCTCCCCTTAGACACGTCCTGTGTGGTTTCCAAGACATGTTAACCCCATCTTCTGTGCCCATAACTGAGGCTCGAAAGGAAGGCAGACAGCAGGAAAGGAAGGCAAAAGGAAAAAAGCGGCTTTTTGATAGGAAGCCGACAGTCTTAAAACCCATTAGGCTAGTAACTGGGGTGGAGTTATCTCATCTAACTTTAGGAAGCCAAACTTAAGGTCTGACCTGGTTCTCCGGGCTCCCTCCCTAGGCTGTGGAGAAAAACAGGCCCTTCCAGAGAGCCCTTCACCCAATCGATCCCAGAGAGCGGTGGCACTGCAGAAGGACTGCACGTCTCTAGCCGTTATGTCTGCCACCGGAGGAAAATGATAATCCTGTCTAAATGTAGTCTAACGTGTGCTAGGCATGTATCAAAGCATCTGGAAAGGACTCTCGCCACGTGGTGAGCCGAAATCCCGAATTCCAATTGTGACTCTGTGAAATACTGGGGTGCCAGAGGATTTCCTGGAACTGAGAAAGAGGTAGAAAAGCATGAGCAGACTAGTCAAAGAGATGACCCTTTCCGTTAAAGGAACGGGAGCCTGGAGGAGGGCTCTTCAGGAAGGAAAAGAGACAGCTGAGAGAGGTAGGAGAGAGCTGCCTGGAACGAAGTGCTGTGGGAAAGGGGAACAAGGCAAGTCTCAGTGTCCTTCAACAGCAGCTGGAGCTAGGAGGTGCCATACTTGAAGAGAGAAGAAAAGGAGGTATTCTTTCAGCCCCAAAGGGTTGGAGAATGGAAGCAAATTAAAGGGCGTGCTTGATTTGTGGCCTCTTGGAGACAGGAGAGCGAAGTAGAATTGCTGCTCTAACTTGTGCTGTTGTTGTTGGTGGTGGTGCTAGAAACAGATCCCCTCACGTGAGGCACGGTGACACGAAGAAGTCATTGCCTAGTGAGGAGAACAACAGCTTCTTTGACTACTCCCTCAAGAAAAACATAAAATAAACACACTCCTTTTATTTTGGAAACACTCTCTCTTCTTCTTTTTGCTTCGAGCCTAATTAGGAATAGTAGGAAAAAATGACATCACATTCCCCAAGAAAAAACACTGGTATTTACTGCATTTGTTCCTTTAATGATTGGAGATGGGGGGGGGTCTTATTTAGGCTGTGTATTGGCTTTGGTACATCAGGAAAATGGCAGACCAAGCTGACCAAACAGTGTGTGTCCACTTGGCACATTGTGAATAGCTCTCGAGATAACACTGACCTTAACGACTATGTCCCTAGTGAATAGAAAAGGGCACCTGCTCACACGCAGTTTTACACACGCACCGCCCCCCCCCCCACCAAATTAAGATGTAAATCTTAAATCCTATCCTAGGGGATCATCTTAATTATCTGCATGGCAGACAGCTACAGTTATTTTGGATGCCTTAGTGCATCATAGCGAGTGGGGTACCCCAGGGGTCGATACTGGCTTCAATCCTGTTCAAGTTGTTCCTCAGAAACTTGGCTGAAGGGACAGCGTGCACCCTCAGCGAGTTTGCGGCTGTTCTGAACTGGGAGGTATGGTTGCAACCCTGGAGGGTTGTAGCGCCGTTCAGTGGGAGCTCGACAGGCTGGAGAGATGGGCAGAGGGGAAGCTCATGAAGTTCAAGCCAAGGAAGGGCAGAGTCCTGCCCTGCAGGAGAAACACCCTGGTGCAGCAGTACAGGCTGGGGAGTGAGGTGCTGGGAGTGCAGGTGGCCAGCAAGTTGAGCACGAGGCAGCAACGTGCCCTTGTGGCCAAGAAGGCCAATGATCTCCCGGGCTGCAGTAGGCAAAGCACTGGCAGCAGGTGGAGGGCGGTCATCCTCTCCCTCTCCTCAGCCCTGGTGAGGCCTCGCCTGGAGTCCTGGGTGCAGGGGTGGGCTCCCCAATACAAGAGAGACATGGAGCTAGTGCAGTGAGTGCAGCTGAGGGTTCCTCAGATGCTGAAGGGATGGGGGCATAGGAGGAAAGGCTGCGAGAGCTGGGCCTGTTCAGCGTGGAGAAGAGAAGACTTGGGGGGGGGGATCTGACCAATGGGTAGAAATATCTGAAGGGAGGGTGTCAAGAGGATGGGGCCAGAGCCTTGTCAGAGGGGCCCACTGACAGGAGGAGAGGCAGTGAGCACAAACTGAAGCACAGGCAGGTCCGTCGGACCATGAGGACAAAC
>NW_027182719.1:0-28483 GCF_040807025.1 Struthio camelus
AGAGGACAGTGCAGAGCATCCTCGGCTCCAGGGGGACTGGGAAGCCGAGACCTTCTGGCTCTCCTGGTCCAAGAGCGCCAGCGACGCCACCACGGTAAGGAGCTCCTCCCTTGCTGGGACACATGGCCCCGGGCAGGCAGAGGGCTTGGTCAGAGCCCAGCAGCCAGTGATCAGTGTGGCTGGCTGCAAGAGCCTCACAGGCCCCACGCAGGGGGCTCCCACTGTGCCTGGGCAGGCAAGAGGCTCCTCTCAGGGCACAGCAGGGCCAGCACAGGGGCACCGGGACTCCCACTATCTGCCTCACCGCAAAGGCCCTCTGGCCACATCGTCCCCGAGGCCATCGGCCAGCCTGGCAGGGCCCCTGCTCCCCGCTCTCTTGCTGCCACTCTCCCAGCTCTGCCCCACGTCTCGCTCTGCAGAGCTCTTCTCCCGCCTCAAACAAGCAGCCCCGGGGCGGCGCTCAGGGCACTGTGTCTTCCCTCCCCTCCTTCCTCCCCCAGATCTTTGGGAAATACCTCTCCCCCTCCGAGATGACGGAGGTCATCCTCACGGCCATCGAGGGCATGAGAGACTCCAGCGCCTACGACACCACGGCGGCTGCCCGCATGCTGGCTCTGGCCATGAGACACTCTGCCTCCCGGCTGCAGCACGTAAGCATGCTGCGGCTGGCGTGCCCTGGCCTCCGGGCTCTGGGCCCTGGGCAGCGGGTGGGGGTTGTTCCTCCGCAAATCCAGGGCTGCCTGGCTGTGACTCCATTGGAGTGCAGCCAAGCAGGATGGGAAGGGAAACAGACAGCCAAGGCAGCGGAAGAAACTGCGGCCATCCTGCAGCAGCCCCGCTCTCAGCCATACCCCCCTCCAGGTGTCCCGCGTCGTGAGCTGCATCTATGAGAACCTGCTGCACATCAGCGATCAGTGGGCCCGGCACGTCCTGCTTGGCACCCTTCTCCAGCTGACCTGCCTCTACCCTGACAAGGCAGTGAGGAGCCTGCTGGCAGCCTCTGTGCCTTGCGACAGGTACGGGGCCGCCAGCCTTGAGGGCTAATAGCACCTGGGCAGAAGGGCCCCGAGAGCCTGCGGCTGCTGAAGCCAGGCAGAGTTGCAGGACACCCTGAGGGGCAGACCAGCTGCTGCGCTCCCACCGTGCACACAGGGCGGTGGGCTCAACCATCTCCTGCCTGCCCGCCCAGGGCTCTTTGGGCTCCTGGAGAGGGGGAGCGGGCAGGGCAGGGCTGACGGACAGCCCAGGCCCCAGTGCTACGGCTCGGGGGGCCCCACTGACCGAGCGCTCGGGGCCCGCAGTGTTGCCGCGGACATGTGGCGAGAGATGGTCTCCCAGCCCGCGACGGCAGAGAAGGTCCTGCTGGAGCTGCTCTTTGTGCTGCAGGGAAGGGGCCAGGGCAGGCGGGTCTGCTTTGTCAACGACGAACCTCACGTCGTGCCCCTGGCTGTGAGTTCCTGCATAAGACGTCGCTCCCCCCCCAGGGCTGCGCTCCCCTCTCTGGGGCAAGAGGCCGGGTGCCCGCCACCCTCCCTGGCCACCCTCCCAGTCCACCCCCAACCCATGCCCTCCCCTGGGCCCCCCCCACACAGTGCCCCTGCCACACGGCCAGTGGGGCCCTGTCCAGCATCTTGCATCTGCTGCGTGAGCCACACATGGCCGCCCAGCGCTGCTTGGGCCCCTCAGTGCACACGCACGCAGCCTGCCCCTGCCCGCAGGCTGCCTCTCCTCCCTCTTCCTGCATCCGCCTGCTTCACTGAGCAGGCTGGAAAGCCAGAGCAGCAGCAGGGCCTGCGGCTGGGGCAGGGCCTGCGGCTGGGGCAGAGCGGGGCAGAGGCAGTTGTGGCCTGAGCAACGTACAAGGCTTGGGTTAGGCAGCCCAGGACAGCCTGCCGCATCCCTGAGCTGTGCTGGCACCACCCTCGCTCTCAGCCACAAAGGCTCCTAGTGCCCTGGGCAGGGCCCAGAGACCCGCTGCCACTTGCCCCACGGGCACGCCCCAGCCTGCGCGTGCCCCGCCCCCCTGCCGCCCCGCCCATCTGCCTTTGCCTTGGCTGCCCACAGTGCCGGAGCCGCGCTCTGCCTCCCCGCAAGGGCTCCTCGAGCGGTGCCCCTGGCAGATGTCTGCAGTGACAGCCGTCTCGTGGGTGTTTCTGCAGGCAACCAGGGCCCTGCGCGAGATCCTCCTGCAGCCCACCTTGCAGCAGGGGAAGGCCTTGTTCCCCATGCTCTGCGTGGCTCTGCTCTTCCAAATCTCGTTCGCCACGGAGGCTGCGCTGCAGGACGTCGAGGCCTTCTTCGAGCCAGGTGTCGAGGAGGACAAATGCAGCCCCATAAGCAGCCGCGCCAGGTGCGGCTTCTGAGTCCCCCATCTCTCCCCCTGCTCCGGAGCCAGGAGCAGGGCTTTGTGCATGACCGGTGCCTTGCTCTGCCTGCAGGTCCGCTCTGCAGGCCCTGCAAGCCCTGCTGCACTGGGCAGGCTATGGGGATCAGGTTGGCGTCCTGCAGAGGAAGGGCGGATGGGACATGCTTGTCTGCGCAGAGAGCCACCACCAAGGCATCACTTTGCTGGCCAGGTAAGAGCCCTGTCTGCCTGTCCGCATGCAGGGCGACCGCAGGCCCCTGCAAGCCTGCTCACGAGCTGTGTGGCCAAAGAGCGGGAAGGGCGCAGCATGGCCAGAGGCACCTGGGAAGAGCCCCGGCCGTGGGAGTCCAAAGTGGGAGGGATGTGTGGGAAGGACATGGCTGCAGAGGAGGAAGGGCATTTTGCCGGCCAACTGCCAAGATGCACGCAACAGAGTCAGACACAGGCTTCCTCCTGGAGCGGAGCGGTGCGGTGAGGAAAGCCCGCCCGTCCATGCGCAAATGCCGCTGGCTGCTGGGGCAGAGTACAGCCGCGCACTTGCTCTGCGTGTGCTGGTCCCTGCCAGAATGGCTAGACATGGCGTGGCAGGCCCGGCCGAGGTTTGCCTGCCTGGCCTCAGGGCCCACAGGCTCTTCTCCCCCCTGCCAGGCAGCTGAGGACCACCGCCACAAAGGAGTGCCACTGGATCTTCCACCACCTGCTCCGGGTTCTCAGCACGAGGGATGCACAGCGGGAAATCCCCTCCATGGCCTTCTTGACTGAGGTGGGCCTGAGGGCGCGCAGGGCTTCCCTGACGTGCCGGGAACCACTCCGCTCTGGCAGCGGCAGGAAGGAACAGGACAGGAGGCGGGGAAGCTGGGGAGGTGCCGGCCCTCCTCTGCATACGGCCCGGCTTGGCCCCTTCCCACAGAGCGGCCCTTTCTGCTGGGCTGACACTCCCAAGCTCCTGCATTTCATGCACCCTCCATGCCAGAGCTCTGCATTCAGCTTCTCCAAGGCAGGAGGCCGAGGGGCTGCAGCTGGGCCAGAGGCGGGAGGAGTAGCGAGGGAAGCTGTGCCGTGTGCCGTGGTGCCCTGTGGGCCCTGCACAGTGCCTGCTGGCTGCTGGCTGCACGCTGCCTGCCTCTGGGGCCTTGGCCAGGGCTGGCTGAGCAGAGCGCTCAGCGGCTGTCCGCTGCGGCCAGTCCTGCCAGCGCTGCCAGGCTCTCACTCTGCTGTGCGCGTTTCAGCTGCTGAACTGCTCTGAGTTTTCCACCGCCGTGGACGAGCGTGTGCTGCACCTCTTCGAAAGGCACCTGAGGACTGGGCGCCTGGTCATGCGCGGGCTGGTGCTGCGAGGCCTCCTTGTGCTCTCAGAGAGCCCTGACATGGTGAGCAGGGGCAGCAGGGCAAAGCCGTGTCGACAGCCTGCGGCTAGGCAGGGGGCGGTGGGTAACGCCAAAGGCTTGGTCTTTGCTGGCACTCTGGAGCTGTGGGAGCTGCTCGCAACTGCCCCTGCGCGGTTCATGCTCCCCGAGTCCCTGTGGTCCAGTCGTAGGCTCTGGGGCAGCATGGAGATCTCTGCCTGGCCCAGCACCCCGCTGTGCCCAAGCGGTGGGTGCCCACAGAGCCCGCCCTGGCCCCGGCTCACTGAGCTCCGGGCACAAATGAACCTGCTCTGCTGGGGACCAGTCCCTGCCCGGGGAGCTTTCCAGACGGGGCTGGTTCCTAAGCAACCTGCCCGCTGGAGTCTGGAGAGTGGAGAGTGGAGGATGGGGCTCTGATGGCCTGACTTGTCCTGCCCGCCTCCCTGCTGCTGGCTCCCGCATGCGCCCTGGCTGGGCCAGTAAGCCTGGCCTGCCTGGAGGTTGCTGCGGGAGAGGCTTGTGCGCTTGCTGTTGCTGCAAGCCTTTGTGCCAAGGCCTTTTCCATGGCTTGGCCACAAGGAAGTTGGGGGTTTCCTGCAGGCCAGAAAACTGCAGGGCCTGCTGCCAGAGGTGATGGAGCGCCTGCACGATGCCGACCGGGAGGTCAACGTGAAGGCCCTGTGCATCCTGGGCAACGTGCTGTGCCACATGGAGAGGGAGCGGGCCGGCCCCGTGGCTCTGCAGCTGGCGGAGAAGCTCCTGCCGCTCTTGGATGATGTACGTATGCACGTCTGGTGCGGGAGCCGGCACCCTGCACGTGGCCACTCTGCAATGCCAACGTGGCCTCCGTCCAGCCCTGCGAGCGCAGCCCTCTGGCAGGACCTCCTCCACCCGGGCCCCTCGGTGCTCCCCGGGGGCTGTCTGCTGGCCTCCACCGCCCCACAGCTTCTCCCTTGCCAGTTGAGCCCCTGGGGAGGTCAGGGTCCCCACCCTGGGACCTGGCTGCTGTGTGCTCAGCCCAGCCCCTGCACACAGCAGGCACAGGCCAACGCTTGCTCTGAGAGCCCAGCCGGTGCCTGCTCAGCCGGTGCCTGCTGCTTGCCGCTTGCCGCTTGCCGCTTGCCGCTTGCCGAGCCGTGCCGGCAAAGCCTGCCGCAGGGCCTCAGTGGCCAGGAGCGGATGCGCAGGGCAGCCTTGCCTCCTCCTCCCTGCATGGCCTGCGGTAGCTGCTCTCCTGCCTAGCTGGCTGCTGCCTGGTGTGAGCGCGACCAGGCTTAGAGAAGCTCCGCACTGCGGGGCCGCGGCACGGGCTGGAAATGCGCTGTGCTGCCTTGCCTGGTGCTGGGGCCCGTGTGACCTGGCTGCAGCCCCCCCCAGCTCCTGGGGGAATGAGGTCCTGCCCTTCCCCCTGCCTGCCTCCCACCAGGAGTCCAGCCGGGTGCGCAAGCATGCCCTGCGCCTCTTCAAAGCCCTCATGGAGACTGTGGTGGGCAAATACAAGCGGTGCCTGAAGAAGCATGTGCGGAGGAGCCTTCTCCTGCTCTTCTTCCACCTGAGTGACCAGGCCCCCAGTGTGGCTCAGGTGTGCATTTCTGCCCTGCCCAGGGATGCAGGGAGGGTGACAGTGGCAGCCTGTGGGTGAGCTGCTGTCTCTGCTGCCCCGCGTGCTGGTGCCCATGGCCACCTCTGCCTGCTGAGGCAGAGGGAGCGCAGGCTGTCAGGGGCCAGGGACAGCTCTGCGGGCACAGGCAGGGGAGGCAGGGCACTGGTTCCCCTGGCCCGCCGCAGGCCACGTCTCCCCTCAGCACTGCTCCTCTGCAGGCCTCGCAGGAAGCCCTCCTGGGAGCAGCACAGTTCCTCAGGTGGAACCAGCTCTGGTACCTGACGCAGACGCTGCAGACATGGAGGATTGGCGAGTGCCTGGTAAGGACAAGCGCAGAGCCCCTGGGAGCCAGCTGGAGGAGGCCAGAGGCCCATGCATGGGGTGCCTGTGCCCTTCCCGCACTGCTGCAGCCCCGCCTCCCAAGCCCGCAGGCTGGAGCTGCACGCACGCTCCCTTTCCGCCGACCCCCAGGCCCAGAGGGGCGCGGGAGCGGTGCCCTTTGCCCGCATGGAGCCCCAGGATGCTGCGGGGGCTCCAGGCCTGGCTGGGCCTTGGCAGCAGGGTGCGGAGGTTCTCAGCGCCGCCAGGCCACCCTTTGCCCTCTGCTGCCCGTGAAGCTTAGCATCCCACGGCTCCTGTCAGGGGGCGCTGAGTGTCCTGGGAGGGGAGGAAGGGGGAGGCTGGCCCTGGCAGGAGGCAGCGGCTGGGCTGCCCGGCGAGGGTCTGCCTCAACCGTGTGGCCTTGTGCTCTCTCCAGCTGGGGCAGGACAGGAGCAGGGCAGAAAAGTACCTCTGCCAGAGCCTGCCGTACCTGGAGAGCCCGCAGGCGGCCTTGCGGGAGTTGGCCGTGAGGTTCATCGGTGAGCCACAACGCGCGGGACCCCTCTCTGTCCCAGAGCTCCTTGGTCGCGCTGGGGGTGATGGCCGCCGAGGCAGGGCTGGCGATGTTGGGGGCTGGTGGGAGCCTCATTCAGCCCCCCAGGCCCTGCATGGGTGCTGCGCCTCAGGGACCACGGCGGGCCCAGCCCTGCCCAAGGGGAGGAGGGCGCGTGGCCAGAGTGGCAGGGCTGGATGGGAGCTGTGCTGCTGGGGCCACGAGGTGTGATGGGCCGTGTGTGCCTAGGGCTCGCCGCGCAGCACATGAGGAACAGGAGCGCAGAGAAAGTCGCCGCCATCCGCACTTGTGAGTGAGGGCAGCGCTGGGTCATGCGGGGCTGGAGCGGGGTGAGGAAAGAGCTGGGAGCTGTGCTCGCCTTGCCTGGCCTGCCTCAGGCGAGGAGCGCTCTGTCTCCCCGCGTGGAAGGCAGACATTGTGGGGTACTGTGGGGGAGTTTGGGCCTTTGTGAGCAGTGATTTCCAGCGGATGCCCCTGCTCCCGCTTGGCCCAAACAAGAGCAGGGGTGGGGGCAGCCCTGTGGGCAGGGCAGGGCAGGCTGGGGCTCTCTGCAGCTCCCTGGCCTTGATGTCTGCTCTGTTTCTGTCTGTCTCAGTCCTCCAAGAGGTGCTAGAGGACGGCAGGCCCTCGATCCGCTGCCTGGCTGCTCAGACCGTCCTGATCCTGGATGCCGTGCAAACACAGGAGCCGTCAGGAGGCCGATGCCAGCCGCTATGCTGCAGGCTGCGGAGACTGTGGGAGAGGTGGAGGCCTCCCCCGGGAGACGACTCTGTTTTAGCACAGCTCCAAGAGCGCTCCCAAATGCTCCGTGCTCTGCACGCCGAAGACACCTGAGTGTGCCAGGCAGCCGGGGGCATTCCTGGCACCTGCCCCTGCCTGCAGCATGACTGCTCGCCCTCTGGCACCTCCCCTCGCTGGCCTCGTGCTACAAGTTCACCTCGTAGTTGTGCTCCCAGCAAAGAGCAGCCCTTTCCCCCCATGAGTGCAGGTGTCTTTTCTTTTGGCGCGACAAAGGCAAGCGAGAGAAATGGGCCATGCAAAGGCCCAGGATGTGCCCCAGCAGCTCTGTGCCACCCGGCCCTGCATCGTCGGTGCCGGCAGAGCTGCCTGTCCAATACCCCTGCACCAGCCGGCGTGCACAGGCCACCTTCTGCTGCCCCGTGGGGTAAGGGTGCAGGCCGTGCTGTGCGATGAGGTGAAGGACAGGCTCCTCTGGGAAAGACTTCCAGGCATCGTAGATGTGCTTTGGGTTTTTCTGCCTCTCAGCAGGCCTCAGGGCTCCCCGGGGCTGCGTGGTGCCAAGTGGGGAGACTGCAGCGTGTGCCCTATGTTTGGGGTGGTGACTGCCTTGTGCCAGCATGTTCCCAGGGCAGTACTGGTGCTCAGGCCCTGGGACTGCCCGGGGGACAAGTAGAGAGAGAGGGAGCTGCTGGGGCACGTGGGCAGCGTGAGGAGCTGCAGCTGCTTGGGGCCAGGCAACTCCTGCCAGTGCCAGGGCTGCAGGTGTCGGTGGGGGAAGAGGTGAGGCCTTGGTCTCTGGGCATGGCAAGAAGGTGGCCAGTGCCCGGAGCGATGACGCTGGGCGGGATGAGGCTGCAGAAGGGGGCTGTGCCCTGAAACATGGGCAGGAGGCTCGTGAAGGCACTCTTGCCTGGTCCACGGGGGGGGGTGGGGGTGGGGGGGGCACGCCTCGTGTGCCTGAGCGCTCACCTGAGCCCAGCGTTGCCTCAGGAGTTGCTCCTCTGCCGCCAGCAGAGCATGGATGCTTGGGGAGCGCAAGCGCTGTAATCTCTCCCCTCAGCTGAGGCTAGAGGTCTAACAAGAAATTGCCACGGATCACTGGCAGCTGAGGGCAGCTGAGAGGCTGCCCCCTCTCAGCGGGACCACACTAGGGTTGCCGCAGGGTGCCAGTGGCCTGCCTCTCAGCAGAAGAGCAGCCAGAAGTTGCCCCCAGCCAGGCTTTGCGGGGGTGCAGAGCAGGGCCCAGGGCAGCAGAAGGCAACACAGGCAAGGGGGAGAAGGAAAAGAGTGGAAGAAGGGCAAGCTGGGCATTGGCCATGTTTTCAGGGAGCCCAGGCTGGCCCTTTCCAGCCAGCCGTTGCAGGAGGAGGCAAGGCTGGTCAGGTGTTCTGCCAGCAACGGCCCGAAGCCGCGTTGTGCGTCCGCTTTGCTGGTCTGAGTTCCGGCGGGGGCCGGGGGCCGGGGGCTGGGGGCCGGGGCGGGGTTGGGTAGGAGGGGTGGCTTATCCGGGCGTGTTGGCAGCGGCCTTAGCAGGGGGGGCACGTTGTGCCACAGTAGCGCCTAGAGATGCTGGAGAGGTCACAGCACGCGGAGGTGATGGGGACTCCGTGGCAGCTGAGGATGCTGCCAAGAGCAGCGGAGGTGGAGGATGCCACGACGGTGTTTTGCGGGCAGGAGCTGAGGATGGGCCGGGCAGGCTCAGCACCACGGCAGAGGGCTGGATGACAACGGTGGAGTTCTGGCACTGCGTGAGCCAGGGCTCGTGGCAGCTGTTGGCCAGCGGAGTGGGGCCACAGGGCCGGCGTGGCAGGCACCGGTCGTAGCAGGACATGCCTGGCGGCTGGAGGGGCACCTGGGAGGGAGGGCAGGGAGGAAGCAGAGCACGGGGTTGTGTGAGGAGCAGCCCGGCACCCTGCCACGAGGGAGCCGAGGCGCCTGGCGGGCCGGGAGCTGGAGGCTGTGCAGGGCACAGGCACACGGCCGCCTTTGCCTCGTGCTGCCAAGGGCCTGCAAAGAGCAAGCAGGCCCAAGAAGGCTCCTGCCTAGCCTATAACCCACCAGCCACCTCAGCCAAGCCCCAGCTGCTCTCTGAGCAAGACCTTCCCTTGGAGGCAAAAGGGCTTCAGACTCGCCTGCTTGCCAAGGAGGAGGCCGCGGGAGAGGTGGGTGAGAGAGGGAGGACTCGGGCTGCCTTTTCTCCTGGTCCTGCACTGCCTCAGGCGCAGAGGCCCGCTTTGCAGAGGTGACCGTCCCCTGACAAGCTCATCTCCAATGCAGAACATCCCCGCTAATGAGACGGCCTGTGTTTTTGTTTCCTGCATTGCTGCCTCGTCATTTCCCCGTTCATGCCATGCCCGTTCCCCCACGGAGGCTTGTTCTGAATGCTCGCATGACTGGCCCAGGACTTCCGGGGCAGGAACACGTCGGTGTGGTTGGCAGGCTCGGCTCGAGTGCCAGAGGGGTCCAGCGCAGGCAGGTGACGCGTGCCTGCGTCACTCCGGTGGTGTTGCTTGTGGCCCCGCTTGCCGGAAGGGGCCCAGCTCCTGCCCGCCTTGGCTGCACGCCCCCTTGGGCACCCTGCCATGCGCGACGATGCGCAAGGACCTGCCACATCCCTCCCAGCTCATTTCCACCAGTGGCCCAGAAGCCGCGCAGCTGCTCTGCTGCTGCTGCTCTGCTGGCCCCTAGCTGTGGGTGTGGGATGGAGGGCCTGTGCGGGTCGCCACGAGGGAGCCACACAGGAGCTCATTTGCTCCACATTTGGGTTCTGCTACCAAGGCCAGGTCACTCAGGTTTGCCCCTTTGCGGGCGCTGTGCGTGTTGCTGGCAACCTTTGTGGCCTGCTGCTCAGCGCACTGCAGTGCACAGGCTACACTTGTCTGGAGTGGCGGAGATGCCTGCCGCTTTTGGGTGCCCGCGAACTGGGCTAGGACTGAAGTGCCTGGCAAGGTTGCCTGCCCGGCTGCGCTCGCAGCTCTGGGAGGAAACGCGCAGCTCAGGTGTGCAGGGGAAAAGAGAAGCTGAACACGCTGGGCTGAAAAGATCGCCAGAAGCCTGGAGCGGGAGCTTGGAGAAAGGGAGGAGAGAGAGCGGGGCTCTTTCTGGCTGACTTTTGGGAGCGCGTGCTGGCTGTTTGCAAGAGCTGTGGCCTGGGCTCCTTGGCTTCTGTGGCTGCAGGAGGAGCTGCACTCCAAGCACCTGCTGGGAAATGGGGAGCCTGGCGAACAGAGCCGCTTCTGTAGCGCTCAGAGCTCAGGCAGGGTTGCAGGTGCTCCTGCTGTAGCTGCTGGGCTACCTCACCTTGGTGAGGTGAGGAGGGCCACCTCTGTGGCTGTTGGTGAGACTACACCCGTATGACCGAGCAAAGAAAGACAACAGCAACGCTTGTGGTGGCTGCAGAGATCCTGCAGGCTGGGCAGAGGACCACAGATACTTCCTGCTTTCCAGCAGTGGAAAGCCCTCGGCACAAGGCCGTGACCCTGGCCCTGAGAGGTCGCTGCCTCTTTGCTCTGAGGGACACCCAGCCCGCTTGCTGCTGGTAACTTGCCATCCCTCCTGCCCTCACTTGCCATCCCTCAGAGCCCAGAGGAGACACGGAGGAGGACGGGGACGCTCAAGGAAGGGAGGATCGTCTGCCTCCAGGATGATTTGGCCCTTTTCTCTCCACACGTCCTATGTCACTCAGCCTGCATCTTCCCCTCGCTGTTCTAGGCTTACCTCCTCTCTAATAAAGGCCCCGAGCGAGAACGTGGGAGAGCAGCATGTCGCAGCTCACAACCGTGCTAACCACCCTCCCTCTTTGGGAGCCCATGTGTGGAGGGCCAGCTTTGCTCTGGCCTCCCAGGGGTTTTCTTGCTGTGCTTTTCTTCTCTGCCTTGGAGAACATGTGGTTGCTGTGAAGCCCATTGATTCCTGTTGGGAGGTGGGGATAATGAGGTGTTCCCCTCAGTGGGCGATCCCCGCGGGCCCCTCCCAGGGGCCAGCTGCCCTTCCTGGCACCAGCCCCCGGGCAGGGCCCATTGTGACACGCTGCTGCCATTGCCAGGTGCGGGCACAGCCTCAGCCCCTCATTGTCCCGGGGGACGGGAACAGGCCTAGGGCCTGAGCAGCAGGATCTCGCTGAGGAGCACCCCGAGCTCAGGCCAAGTCTTTCCCTGCCGCCTCCAGGCAGCCGTGAGGAGCTCTGCTCTTTCCTGCCGCCTCCTCGGCTCCTGAGCCAGGTGAGAGGGACGGGGCTGTGCGGCTCTGCTGGGGCCGTGGCACAAGGCGAGCCCTCGGCTGCCGCGGGCCCTTGGTCGGAGCCAAAGTTGTCGCTTGGGGACATCGCAGCCACACGCTCCGACTTCTCCAGTGCCATCTGCTGCCAAGTCCAGTTGGATGTTGGCCGTCTTTCCAGGCTGCAGCCAGCCCCCTTTTCCCGGGCACTTACTGCTTCTGGAAACACCGTGGCCCATGGCCCATGGCTTTCCCCCCATGACCCGCTGCTGGCTCCCGCAGCCCTGCGGCCTCCCCATGCCGGCAGCGTTGCGATGGGGCCAGGCCAAACCGCAGGCTCCCGCATGCCCACCTCACAGTATCTTTCCTCCTCCCCACAGGATGGCGAGGAGACCGCCCAGCACCCCCAGGGTGGCCTGGGAGCAGCCCCAAGCCCCTGGCTGGGGCAGCTCTCAGCACCAGCTGGACCTCCTCAGAGAGCCCCAGGCACAGGGGCTGGGTGAGTGGAGCCCACTGGGCTGGCAGAGCTGGCGGCTCTGAGCGCACCGGGCTCCGCACCGGGTGCCCGTCTCCCCGGCACGCTGGAGCTGGCTTTCCCAGGCACCTGGAGCCATGGGGCGCCCGGCGCTGGCCTCCGGAGCCAGCCCCGGCACAGCATGGCCAGGGAGCGAGTGGAGCAGAGGGGCCTCCAGCTCCTGCTCCCAGGGACAGGCTGGCAGAGGCAGCTCAGGCAGCAAGGGCCAGCCGTGCTGGGGCCTGGGGCCTGGGGCCTGGGGCCTGGGGCCTGGGGCCTGTCCTGCCTGGCTGCCAGCCACTTGCTCATCTCAGCACAGCCGCCCGCGGCTTTGCCCTCCCTCGCTGGGCTCCAGCATCGCACCCCGTGTGCTGGCCACCTCCTGGCCCTGACAAGAACGGGGCAAATGGGGCAGCAAGGCCCCGTGCCAGCCCCCGACCCGGGCCTTGCTGGGAACGTGGGAGCAGGCCCGGGGCGGGGCAGCGGCCACAGCTCTTCCCCCGCTCTCTAATGCCTGCTCCCAGCTCCAGCAGCTCTCCCTACTCTCTGTGTTTATCAGAGCCAGGTTTCTCTGCCGCCAGCGACCTGACTTGGCAGCAAGAGGAGCAGGAAGCCCGGCAGCACATCCAGGCCTTTCTCAGGGCCACCGAGAAGGTACCTGCAGATATTGCCAGCTGGGCCCCGCCGGGCATCTCCTGGCCGGGTCCCTCCGTGGCTGCTGCCTGCTCTGCAGCTGCTGCAGGGCTGCTGGCTGTGCACAGCTGCTCCCCACCAACGCCCACCACCTCACGGCCCCCCTCCACTGCTCTGGCCCTGCAGGCCATGCCTCACCCCTCTCACGCTCCCCGCTTGGCTCTCTCGTCCCTTGCCTTCAGGAAGAGGCCCAGAAGCTGCAGTTTCTGGCCTCCATCTGTAGCCTCTGCAAAGGTGCGGGCACCGAGGCCCTGGGGGGAGACGGGTCCGACCTGTGCAGCAAAGCTGCCCTGGCAGAGGAGATCAAGGTGAGGCCGTCTGTAGGAGGGGGCAAGAGCAGCACGGCCCTGAGAGCCCAGTGAGAACAGGGCTGGGGCCCCTGGGCACGCAGAGGGCTGGGGCAGGCCCTTGTGGACACAGAGCTCTCCTGCGGAGGGATTTGGGGGCCGCTGGGATGCCCTGTGAGCTGGGAGCTCTGCAGCGAGGGGCTGCGCTGGGTGCCAGTGGTGGGATGGGGGCCCAGGGGCTCTGGCCACCCAGCAGACCCCCGGCTGGGTGCTGGCAGTGGCCACGGGCCATGCTGGTTGTGCTGCCCAGGTGCTGTTGGAAGAGGAGCCCCGCGACGCGCAGGGCATAGCAGTGCGGCAGCAAGCCCTGCTCGCCATCACCGCCATGAGGTACCTGCCCCATGCCTTGGCTTAGCCCCAGCTTCCCCCTAGCTCAGTGCCAACCGCGCTGGGCCTGGCTCGAAGGCATGCCCCACGCTGGGCGGAGTGCGATGGTGCTATGTGCTGGGCCTCTGCTCTGCCCTGCTCTGGGCCCAACCCCGGGGCAGACAGGAAGGCAGAGGGAGTGGTCCCTGGGGCTCCGCAGGGTGTTGCAGCCTTTCCCCCCCCGCAAGCGGGAGGCAGCAGGAGGCGAGGGCACGCTTCTCCCCTGGCCAGCACTGGTCTCTCTCCCTGGGCCAGTGTCCCTGCAGGAGGAGGAGCCTGCCCACAGGGCTCTCCCCACCGCTCCCAGGGCCACTCTGAACTCGCCCTCCGCAACAGACGCCTCCCCATTGCTGGGGCAGCAGGGCTGTGCTGCCAGCCCTGTGTCCAATGGGTGCTCCTCTCTCCCGGCAGCAAAGTGAGGCCAGTGCTGGAGGACAGCCACAACAACAGCCTCCTCCACGCCTGCGTCTCCAGCATCTTCTCCTTCCCTCCAAGGGAGGACATGGAGAGCATGGAGGCTCTTCTCTATGCCCAGGTAAGTGCTGCCTGGCGGAGCTCTGGAGAGCCGCTGATGCTTGTGTGCTTGTCGCAGCTTGCCCTGTGCTGAGAGGTGGCCGTGCCAGGCAAGGCAGGGCAAGATCCTTGTCTTTTGTTTTCCCTCCCTCAGCCCTTCTTGGCCTGCCCCAGTGCTGGGCCTGGGGCAGTGGCCACGGGCTGCTCCACCTGCGGCCCCTCTCCTGCCTCGAGGCCTCTGCCTGGGTGCTGCAGGGCAGCGCGGTGTCCCTGGCAGCCCCGGCAGGAGGCGATCAAGGCAGTGTCCTGTGGGTCGGAGGCACTGCTGGAGCACTGCCACAGCCTCTGTCCTCATTGCAGGTTCTGGACGCTCTGCACAGCATGCTGCAGGAGCTGGTATTCAGTGCCCACGCAGGGAGCCTGCTGGAGCTGCAGCGCATCTTGCAGGTGCGGCACCGGCAAAGAGCGGGGCTCTCGCGGGGCTGCCCCTCGCCCCGAGGGCAAGGGACGCCTCGAATGCACACCAGCCACGGAGAGCACCAGGCACAGAGGGCACGCTGCAGGCAGGCAGCCTCTCTCGGAGAGCAGAGGGGGTCTCCCCCGTGCTCTTTGCGGAGCCCAGGGTCTGCTGGCTGCTCTCAGAGTCCATGTCTCCAGCCTCGTGCAATGCACAGGCAGAGCCTTGCCCACGGCCCCTGCCTGCCAGCCACCCCCCAAACCTCCCTTGGCACCAAAGCAGAGGCAGGACTTGGACTCTCCTTGCCAGGCCCCCAGCACCTGGCGGGCGGCACTGCTGCTCCAGCACCTCCCTGGCCTGCTGCGTCCTCCCCAGATCTGAGCAGGGCAGAGCAGCGCAGGGCCCCGCCTGGCCTGCAAGGGGAGCCCAGGCCTGGAGCTTTGTAATTTGGGCTTCCCAACGGCCCAGATCCGGAGCCCTCACTGCAGGCCCCAGCGGCTGGCTGCCCCAGAGCCCTGTGCTCCTGCCCAGGGGCCATGGGGTGGTTTTTGGAGGAGGGCAGGCCAAGGAGCAGCAGCTGCCATGGGCATGGGATGCAGCTGTGTCCCTGGGCAGGCACAGCCAGCCGGGGACCCTTGGGGCAGGAGCCCTGTTTGGGGCTTTGCGCCACTTGACAGGCTGCCTTGACGGCCACTGCAAAGCCTGCCAGGCGCTGGGCAGAGCTGCCACTGTGGGAGCAGCTGTCACGTTGGCGGGCTGACCAGCAGCTTTTCTCCTGCCAGGTCCTGCTGCCTTTCACAGCGTCTCAGCGGGCAGCTGAGCGGGAGAGGGCCGTGGGCCAGGTTGCGCAGCTAAGCAAACTCCTGGCCAGCTCGTCGCTCTGGGAGGTGAGGGGCCCCTGGAGCTGGTTAGTGGCAGAGGTGGGCTGCGGCGGCCAGGAGAGAAGGCAGAGGAGCTGAGAAGGGGGCTAGGTGCTGGGTGCTGGAGCAGAGGAGCCCAGGCTGTGGGCTGCGGAGCGAGGCAAGGCAGCAGAAGCAGCAGAGGAGAGGAGGGGAGGACCATGGGGGCTGCCCGGGAGGCTGCCCTTCCTGGCGACAGTTGTCTTTTACTCCTCCGCCTACGTTAAGTCCCATTGCCTTCCAAGGGCTGTGCAGGGAGGCTGCCTGCTCCTGGCCTTGCCACGGCTGCTGGCTGCTGGGTCGGGGCTGCTCGGCAGCAGGGGCCGTTGCCCCTCGCCTGGGCAGAAGAGCTGGCAGGGTGGGCAGGCTGGGACCCGCAGCGCTGCAGCTGATTGGCAGCAGTTGGAGCAGGGCTGGGCAGACGCCTCCTGCGCTCTGGCTCCCTCGGGCCCCAGCACCGGGCCCATGCCTGGGTTCAGGGCTTTGGCACCAGTGGCTCCCGTCAGCCCTGCTACCAGTCCTTCCTCCCTCCCCAGGGCTGCGGCCCCAGCGGAGGAGCGTGCGCCAGCCCTGCTGCCTTGGGGACGGAGCATTTCCAGATGCTGGGGCAGCTGGTGGCACGTCTCAGACTGTGCTGCAACGATGAGGACGAGGACACCAGGCGTGGGGCTGCCGACGCTCTTTGCCACCTCGGCAGCTTCCTCCTGCAGCGAGAGAGTAAGAGAAGCCAGAGCGGGCTGGGCCCTGCCACACACCCACACGCCAGCAAGGGCAGGCGAGACCCGACCCCCCCCCCCCCCCCGTCACCTCGGCTGCTCTCCTCAGCCAGAGGAAGGAGCAGAAACCCCTGAGACATGGGCACAGGCAAGCCGCCGTGCTGCCTCAGCCCGGGCCACAGGCAAAGGGCTGCCTTTTCCTCTGGCAGCCAGGTTTCTGCCTGATGCCTTCAGGCTGCCATCGCATTCTCTCCATCTTCCCCACTGACTGCGCTGCTGTGTTTTCCCTCCTGCCCAGGTGGGAAGCCTTCAGAGGACAGTGCAGAGCATCCTCGGCTCCAGGGGGACTGGGAAGCCGAGACCTTCTGGCTCTCCTGGTCCAAGAGCGCCAGCGACGCCACCACGGTAAGGAGCTCCTCCCTTGCTGGGACACATGGCCCCGGGCAGGCAGAGGGCTTGGTCAGAGCCCAGCAGCCAGTGATCAGTGTGGCTGGCTGCAAGAGCCTCACAGGCCCCACGCAGGGGGCTCCCACTGTGCCTGGGCAGGCAAGAGGCTCCTCTCAGGGCACAGCAGGGCCAGCACAGGGGCACCGGGACTCCCACTATCTGCCTCACCGCAAAGGCCCTCTGGCCACATCGTCCCCGAGGCCATCGGCCAGCCTGGCAGGGCCCCTGCTCCCCGCTCTCTTGCTGCCACTCTCCCAGCTCTGCCCCACGTCTCGCTCTGCAGAGCTCTTCTCCCGCCTCAAACAAGCAGCCCCGGGGCGGCGCTCAGGGCACTGTGTCTTCCCTCCCCTCCTTCCTCCCCCAGATCTTTGGGAAATACCTCTCCCCCTCCGAGATGACGGAGGTCATCCTCACGGCCATCGAGGGCATGAGAGACTCCAGCGCCTACGACACCACGGCGGCTGCCCGCATGCTGGCTCTGGCCATGAGACACTCTGCCTCCCGGCTGCAGCACGTAAGCATGCTGCGGCTGGCGTGCCCTGGCCTCCGGGCTCTGGGCCCTGGGCAGCGGGTGGGGGTTGTTCCTCCGCAAATCCAGGGCTGCCTGGCTGTGACTCCATTGGAGTGCAGCCAAGCAGGATGGGAAGGGAAACAGACAGCCAAGGCAGCGGAAGAAACTGCGGCCATCCTGCAGCAGCCCCGCTCTCAGCCATACCCCCCTCCAGGTGTCCCGCGTCGTGAGCTGCATCTATGAGAACCTGCTGCACATCAGCGATCAGTGGGCCCGGCACGTCCTGCTTGGCACCCTTCTCCAGCTGACCTGCCTCTACCCTGACAAGGCAGTGAGGAGCCTGCTGGCAGCCTCTGTGCCTTGCGACAGGTACGGGGCCGCCAGCCTTGAGGGCTAATAGCACCTGGGCAGAAGGGCCCCGAGAGCCTGCGGCTGCTGAAGCCAGGCAGAGTTGCAGGACACCCTGAGGGGCAGACCAGCTGCTGCGCTCCCACCGTGCACACAGGGCGGTGGGCTCAACCATCTCCTGCCTGCCCGCCCAGGGCTCTTTGGGCTCCTGGAGAGGGGGAGCGGGCAGGGCAGGGCTGACGGACAGCCCAGGCCCCAGTGCTACGGCTCGGGGGGCCCCACTGACCGAGCGCTCGGGGCCCGCAGTGTTGCCGCGGACATGTGGCGAGAGATGGTCTCCCAGCCCGCGACGGCAGAGAAGGTCCTGCTGGAGCTGCTCTTTGTGCTGCAGGGAAGGGGCCAGGGCAGGCGGGTCTGCTTTGTCAACGACGAACCTCACGTCGTGCCCCTGGCTGTGAGTTCCTGCATAAGACGTCGCTCCCCCCCCAGGGCTGCGCTCCCCTCTCTGGGGCAAGAGGCCGGGTGCCCGCCACCCTCCCTGGCCACCCTCCCAGTCCACCCCCAACCCATGCCCTCCCCTGGGCCCCCCCCACACAGTGCCCCTGCCACACGGCCAGTGGGGCCCTGTCCAGCATCTTGCATCTGCTGCGTGAGCCACACATGGCCGCCCAGCGCTGCTTGGGCCCCTCAGTGCACACGCACGCAGCCTGCCCCTGCCCGCAGGCTGCCTCTCCTCCCTCTTCCTGCATCCGCCTGCTTCACTGAGCAGGCTGGAAAGCCAGAGCAGCAGCAGGGCCTGCGGCTGGGGCAGGGCCTGCGGCTGGGGCAGAGCGGGGCAGAGGCAGTTGTGGCCTGAGCAACGTACAAGGCTTGGGTTAGGCAGCCCAGGACAGCCTGCCGCATCCCTGAGCTGTGCTGGCACCACCCTCGCTCTCAGCCACAAAGGCTCCTAGTGCCCTGGGCAGGGCCCAGAGACCCGCTGCCACTTGCCCCACGGGCACGCCCCAGCCTGCGCGTGCCCCGCCCATCTGCCTTTGCCTTGGCTGCCCACAGTGCCGGAGCCGCGCTCTGCCTCCCCGCAAGGGCTCCTCGAGCGGTGCCCCTGGCAGATGTCTGCAGTGACAGCCGTCTCGTGGGTGTTTCTGCAGGCAACCAGGGCCCTGCGCGAGATCCTCCTGCAGCCCACCTTGCAGCAGGGGAAGGCCTTGTTCCCCATGCTCTGCGTGGCTCTGCTCTTCCAAATCTCGTTCGCCACGGAGGCTGCGCTGCAGGACGTCGAGGCCTTCTTCGAGCCAGGTGTCGAGGAGGACAAATGCAGCCCCATAAGCAGCCGCGCCAGGTGCGGCTTCTGAGTCCCCCATCTCTCCCCCTGCTCCGGAGCCAGGAGCAGGGCTTTGTGCATGACCGGTGCCTTGCTCTGCCTGCAGGTCCGCTCTGCAGGCCCTGCAAGCCCTGCTGCACTGGGCAGGCTATGGGGATCAGGTTGGCGTCCTGCAGAGGAAGGGCGGATGGGACATGCTTGTCTGCGCAGAGAGCCACCACCAAGGCATCACTTTGCTGGCCAGGTAAGAGCCCTGTCTGCCTGTCCGCATGCAGGGCGACCGCAGGCCCCTGCAAGCCTGCTCACGAGCTGTGTGGCCAAAGAGCGGGAAGGGCGCAGCATGGCCAGAGGCACCTGGGAAGAGCCCCGGCCGTGGGAGTCCAAAGTGGGAGGGATGTGTGGGAAGGACATGGCTGCAGAGGAGGAAGGGCATTTTGCCGGCCAACTGCCAAGATGCACGCAACAGAGTCAGACACAGGCTTCCTCCTGGAGCGGAGCGGTGCGGTGAGGAAAGCCCGCCCGTCCATGCGCAAATGCCGCTGGCTGCTGGGGCAGAGTACAGCCGCGCACTTGCTCTGCGTGTGCTGGTCCCTGCCAGAATGGCTAGACATGGCGTGGCAGGCCCGGCCGAGGTTTGCCTGCCTGGCCTCAGGGCCCACAGGCTCTTCTCCCCCCTGCCAGGCAGCTGAGGACCACCGCCACAAAGGAGTGCCACTGGATCTTCCACCACCTGCTCCGGGTTCTCAGCACGAGGGATGCACAGCGGGAAATCCCCTCCATGGCCTTCTTGACTGAGGTGGGCCTGAGGGCGCGCAGGGCTTCCCTGACGTGCCGGGAACCACTCCGCTCTGGCAGCGGCAGGAAGGAACAGGACAGGAGGCGGGGAAGCTGGGGAGGTGCCGGCCCTCCTCTGCATACGGCCCGGCTTGGCCCCTTCCCACAGAGCGGCCCTTTCTGCTGGGCTGACACTCCCAAGCTCCTGCATTTCATGCACCCTCCATGCCAGAGCTCTGCATTCAGCTTCTCCAAGGCAGGAGGCCGAGGGGCTGCAGCTGGGCCAGAGGCGGGAGGAGTAGCGAGGGAAGCTGTGCCGTGTGCCGTGGTGCCCTGTGGGCCCTGCACAGTGCCTGCTGGCTGCTGGCTGCACGCTGCCTGCCTCTGGGGCCTTGGCCAGGGCTGGCTGAGCAGAGCGCTCAGCGGCTGTCCGCTGCGGCCAGTCCTGCCAGCGCTGCCAGGCTCTCACTCTGCTGTGCGCGTTTCAGCTGCTGAACTGCTCTGAGTTTTCCACCGCCGTGGACGAGCGTGTGCTGCACCTCTTCGAAAGGCACCTGAGGACTGGGCGCCTGGTCATGCGCGGGCTGGTGCTGCGAGGCCTCCTTGTGCTCTCAGAGAGCCCTGACATGGTGAGCAGGGGCAGCAGGGCAAAGCCGTGTCGACAGCCTGCGGCTAGGCAGGGGGCGGTGGGTAACGCCAAAGGCTTGGTCTTTGCTGGCACTCTGGAGCTGTGGGAGCTGCTCGCAACTGCCCCTGCGCGGTTCATGCTCCCCGAGTCCCTGTGGTCCAGTCGTAGGCTCTGGGGCAGCATGGAGATCTCTGCCTGGCCCAGCACCCCGCTGTGCCCAAGCGGTGGGTGCCCACAGAGCCCGCCCTGGCCCCGGCTCACTGAGCTCCGGGCACAAATGAACCTGCTCTGCTGGGGACCAGTCCCTGCCCGGGGAGCTTTCCAGACGGGGCTGGTTCCTAAGCAACCTGCCCGCTGGAGTCTGGAGAGTGGAGAGTGGAGGATGGGGCTCTGATGGCCTGACTTGTCCTGCCCGCCTCCCTGCTGCTGGCTCCCGCATGCGCCCTGGCTGGGCCAGTAAGCCTGGCCTGCCTGGAGGTTGCTGCGGGAGAGGCTTGTGCGCTTGCTGTTGCTGCAAGCCTTTGTGCCAAGGCCTTTTCCATGGCTTGGCCACAAGGAAGTTGGGGGTTTCCTGCAGGCCAGAAAACTGCAGGGCCTGCTGCCAGAGGTGATGGAGCGCCTGCACGATGCCGACCGGGAGGTCAACGTGAAGGCCCTGTGCATCCTGGGCAACGTGCTGTGCCACATGGAGAGGGAGCGGGCCGGCCCCGTGGCTCTGCAGCTGGCGGAGAAGCTCCTGCCGCTCTTGGATGATGTACGTATGCACGTCTGGTGCGGGAGCCGGCACCCTGCACGTGGCCACTCTGCAATGCCAACGTGGCCTCCGTCCAGCCCTGCGAGCGCAGCCCTCTGGCAGGACCTCCTCCACCCGGGCCCCTCGGTGCTCCCCGGGGGCTGTCTGCTGGCCTCCACCGCCCCACAGCTTCTCCCTTGCCAGTTGAGCCCCTGGGGAGGTCAGGGTCCCCACCCTGGGACCTGGCTGCTGTGTGCTCAGCCCAGCCCCTGCACACAGCAGGCACAGGCCAACGCTTGCTCTGAGAGCCCAGCCGGTGCCTGCTCAGCCGGTGCCTGCTGCTTGCCGCTTGCCGCTTGCCGCTTGCCGAGCCGTGCCGGCAAAGCCTGCCGCAGGGCCTCAGTGGCCAGGAGCGGATGCGCAGGGCAGCCTTGCCTCCTCCTCCCTGCATGGCCTGCGGTAGCTGCTCTCCTGCCTAGCTGGCTGCTGCCTGGTGTGAGCGCGACCAGGCTTAGAGAAGCTCCGCACTGCGGGGCCGCGGCACGGGCTGGAAATGCGCTGTGCTGCCTTGCCTGGTGCTGGGGCCCGTGTGACCTGGCTGCAGCCCCCCCCAGCTCCTGGGGGAATGAGGTCCTGCCCTTCCCCCTGCCTGCCTCCCACCAGGAGTCCAGCCGGGTGCGCAAGCATGCCCTGCGCCTCTTCAAAGCCCTCATGGAGACTGTGGTGGGCAAATACAAGCGGTGCCTGAAGAAGCATGTGCGGAGGAGCCTTCTCCTGCTCTTCTTCCACCTGAGTGACCAGGCCCCCAGTGTGGCTCAGGTGTGCATTTCTGCCCTGCCCAGGGATGCAGGGAGGGTGACAGTGGCAGCCTGTGGGTGAGCTGCTGTCTCTGCTGCCCCGCGTGCTGGTGCCCATGGCCACCTCTGCCTGCTGAGGCAGAGGGAGCGCAGGCTGTCAGGGGCCAGGGACAGCTCTGCGGGCACAGGCAGGGGAGGCAGGGCACTGGTTCCCCTGGCCCGCCGCAGGCCACGTCTCCCCTCAGCACTGCTCCTCTGCAGGCCTCGCAGGAAGCCCTCCTGGGAGCAGCACAGTTCCTCAGGTGGAACCAGCTCTGGTACCTGACGCAGACGCTGCAGACATGGAGGATTGGCGAGTGCCTGGTAAGGACAAGCGCAGAGCCCCTGGGAGCCAGCTGGAGGAGGCCAGAGGCCCATGCATGGGGTGCCTGTGCCCTTCCCGCACTGCTGCAGCCCCGCCTCCCAAGCCCGCAGGCTGGAGCTGCACGCACGCTCCCTTTCCGCCGACCCCCAGGCCCAGAGGGGCGCGGGAGCGGTGCCCTTTGCCCGCATGGAGCCCCAGGATGCTGCGGGGGCTCCAGGCCTGGCTGGGCCTTGGCAGCAGGGTGCGGAGGTTCTCAGCGCCGCCAGGCCACCCTTTGCCCTCTGCTGCCCGTGAAGCTTAGCATCCCACGGCTCCTGTCAGGGGGCGCTGAGTGTCCTGGGAGGGGAGGAAGGGGGAGGCTGGCCCTGGCAGGAGGCAGCGGCTGGGCTGCCCGGCGAGGGTCTGCCTCAACCGTGTGGCCTTGTGCTCTCTCCAGCTGGGGCAGGACAGGAGCAGGGCAGAAAAGTACCTCTGCCAGAGCCTGCCGTACCTGGAGAGCCCGCAGGCGGCCTTGCGGGAGTTGGCCGTGAGGTTCATCGGTGAGCCACAACGCGCGGGACCCCTCTCTGTCCCAGAGCTCCTTGGTCGCGCTGGGGGTGATGGCCGCCGAGGCAGGGCTGGCGATGTTGGGGGCTGGTGGGAGCCTCATTCAGCCCCCCAGGCCCTGCATGGGTGCTGCGCCTCAGGGACCACGGCGGGCCCAGCCCTGCCCAAGGGGAGGAGGGCGCGTGGCCAGAGTGGCAGGGCTGGATGGGAGCTGTGCTGCTGGGGCCACGAGGTGTGATGGGCCGTGTGTGCCTAGGGCTCGCCGCGCAGCACATGAGGAACAGGAGCGCAGAGAAAGTCGCCGCCATCCGCACTTGTGAGTGAGGGCAGCGCTGGGTCATGCGGGGCTGGAGCGGGGTGAGGAAAGAGCTGGGAGCTGTGCTCGCCTTGCCTGGCCTGCCTCAGGCGAGGAGCGCTCTGTCTCCCCGCGTGGAAGGCAGACATTGTGGGGTACTGTGGGGGAGTTTGGGCCTTTGTGAGCAGTGATTTCCAGCGGATGCCCCTGCTCCCGCTTGGCCCAAACAAGAGCAGGGGTGGGGGCAGCCCTGTGGGCAGGGCAGGGCAGGCTGGGGCTCTCTGCAGCTCCCTGGCCTTGATGTCTGCTCTGTTTCTGTCTGTCTCAGTCCTCCAAGAGGTGCTAGAGGACGGCAGGCCCTCGATCCGCTGCCTGGCTGCTCAGACCGTCCTGATCCTGGATGCCGTGCAAACACAGGAGCCGTCAGGAGGCCGATGCCAGCCGCTATGCTGCAGGCTGCGGAGACTGTGGGAGAGGTGGAGGCCTCCCCCGGGAGACGACTCTGTTTTAGCACAGCTCCAAGAGCGCTCCCAAATGCTCCGTGCTCTGCACGCCGAAGACACCTGAGTGTGCCAGGCAGCCGGGGGCATTCCTGGCACCTGCCCCTGCCTGCAGCATGACTGCTCGCCCTCTGGCACCTCCCCTCGCTGGCCTCGTGCTACAAGTTCACCTCGTAGTTGTGCTCCCAGCAAAGAGCAGCCCTTTCCCCCCATGAGTGCAGGTGTCTTTTCTTTTGGCGCGACAAAGGCAAGCGAGAGAAATGGGCCATGCAAAGGCCCAGGATGTGCCCCAGCAGCTCTGTGCCACCCGGCCCTGCATCGTCGGTGCCGGCAGAGCTGCCTGTCCAATACCCCTGCACCAGCCGGCGTGCACAGGCCACCTTCTGCTGCCCCGTGGGGTAAGGGTGCAGGCCGTGCTGTGCGATGAGGTGAAGGACAGGCTCCTCTGGGAAAGACTTCCAGGCATCGTAGATGTGCTTTGGGTTTTTCTGCCTCTCAGCAGGCCTCAGGGCTCCCCGGGGCTGCGTGGTGCCAAGTGGGGAGACTGCAGCGTGTGCCCTATGTTTGGGGTGGTGACTGCCTTGTGCCAGCATGTTCCCAGGGCAGTACTGGTGCTCAGGCCCTGGGACTGCCCGGGGGACAAGTAGAGAGAGAGGGAGCTGCTGGGGCACGTGGGCAGCGTGAGGAGCTGCAGCTGCTTGGGGCCAGGCAACTCCTGCCAGTGCCAGGGCTGCAGGTGTCGGTGGGGGAAGAGGTGAGGCCTTGGTCTCTGGGCATGGCAAGAAGGTGGCCAGTGCCTGGAGCGATGACGCTGGGCGGGATGAGGCTGCAGAAGGGGGCTGTGCCCTGAAACATGGGCAGGAGGCTCGTGAAGGCACTCTTGCCTGGTCCACGGGGGGGGGTGGGGGTGGGGGGGGGCACGCCTCGTGTGCCTGAGCGCTCACCTGAGCCCAGCGTTGCCTCAGGAGTTGCTCCTCTGCCGCCAGCAGAGCATGGATGCTTGGGGAGCGCAAGCGCTGTAATCTCTCCCCTCAGCTGAGGCTAGAGGTCTAACAAGAAATTGCCACGGATCACTGGCAGCTGAGGGCAGCTGAGAGGCTGCCCCCTCTCAGCGGGACCACACTAGGGTTGCCGCAGGGTGCCAGTGGCCTGCCTCTCAGCAGAAGAGCAGCCAGAAGTTGCCCCCAGCCAGGCTTTGCGGGGGTGCAGAGCAGGGCCCAGGGCAGCAGAAGGCAACACAGGCAAGGGGGAGAAGGAAAAGAGTGGAAGAAGGGCAAGCTGGGCATTGGCCATGTTTTCAGGGAGCCCAGGCTGGCCCTTTCCAGCCAGCCGTTGCAGGAGGAGGCAAGGCTGGTCAGGTGTTCTGCCAGCAACGGCCCGAAGCCGCGTTGTGCGTCCGCTTTGCTGGTCTGAGTTCCGGCGGGGGCCGGGGGCCGGGGGCTGGGGGCCGGGGCGGGGTTGGGTAGGAGGGGTGGCTTATCCGGGCGTGTTGGCAGCGGCCTTAGCAGGGGGGGCACGTTGTGCCACAGTAGCGCCTAGAGATGCTGGAGAGGTCACAGCACGCGGAGGTGATGGGGACTCCGTGGCAGCTGAGGATGCTGCCAAGAGCAGCGGAGGTGGAGGATGCCACGACGGTGTTTTGCGGGCAGGAGCTGAGGATGGGCCGGGCAGGCTCAGCACCACGGCAGAGGGCTGGATGACAACGGTGGAGTTCTGGCACTGCGTGAGCCAGGGCTCGTGGCAGCTGTTGGCCAGCGGAGTGGGGCCACAGGGCCGGCGTGGCAGGCACCGGTCGTAGCAGGACATGCCTGGCGGCTGGAGGGGCACCTGGGAGGGAGGGCAGGGAGGAAGCAGAGCACGGGGTTGTGTGAGGAGCAGCCCGGCACCCTGCCACGAGGGAGCCGAGGCGCCTGGCGGGCCGGGAGCTGGAGGCTGTGCAGGGCACAGGCACACGGCCGCCTTTGCCTCGTGCTGCCAAGGGCCTGCAAAGAGCAAGCAGGCCCAAGAAGGCTCCTGCCTAGCCTATAACCCACCAGCCACCTCAGCCAAGCCCCAGCTGCTCTCTGAGCAAGACCTTCCCTTGGAGGCAAAAGGGCTTCAGACTCGCCTGCTTGCCAAGGAGGAGGCCGCGGGAGAGGTGGGTGAGAGAGGGAGGACTCGGGCTGCCTTTTCTCCTGGTCCTGCACTGCCTCAGGCGCAGAGGCCCGCTTTGCAGAGGTGACCGTCCCCTGACAAGCTCATCTCCAATGCAGAACATCCCCGCTAATGAGACGGCCTGTGTTTTTGTTTCCTGCATTGCTGCCTCGTCATTTCCCCGTTCATGCCATGCCCGTTCCCCCACGGAGGCTTGTTCTGAATGCTCGCATGACTGGCCCAGGACTTCCGGGGCAGGAACACGTCGGTGTGGTTGGCAGGCTCGGCTCGAGTGCCAGAGGGGTCCAGCGCAGGCAGGTGACGCGTGCCTGCGTCACTCCGGTGGTGTTGCTTGTGGCCCCGCTTGCCGGAAGGGGCCCAGCTCCTGCCCGCCTTGGCTGCACGCCCCCTTGGGCACCCTGCCATGCGCGACGATGCGCAAGGACCTGCCACATCCCTCCCAGCTCATTTCCACCAGTGGCCCAGAAGCCGCGCAGCTGCTCTGCTGCTGCTGCTCTGCTGGCCCCTAGCTGTGGGTGTGGGATGGAGGGCCTGTGCGGGTCGCCACGAGGGAGCCACACAGGAGCTCATTTGCTCCACATTTGGGTTCTGCTACCAAGGCCAGGTCACTCAGGTTTGCCCCTTTGCGGGCGCTGTGCGTGTTGCTGGCAACCTTTGTGGCCTGCTGCTCAGCGCACTGCAGTGCACAGGCTACACTTGTCTGGAGTGGCGGAGATGCCTGCCGCTTTTGGGTGCCCGCGAACTGGGCTAGGACTGAAGTGCCTGGCAAGGTTGCCTGCCCGGCTGCGCTCGCAGCTCTGGGAGGAAACGCGCAGCTCAGGTGTGCAGGGGAAAAGAGAAGCTGAACACGCTGGGCTGAAAAGATCGCCAGAAGCCTGGAGCGGGAGCTTGGAGAAAGGGAGGAGAGAGAGCGGGGCTCTTTCTGGCTGACTTTTGGGAGCGCGTGCTGGCTGTTTGCAAGAGCTGTGGCCTGGGCTCCTTGGCTTCTGTGGCTGCAGGAGGAGCTGCACTCCAAGCACCTGCTGGGAAATGGGGAGCCTGGCGAACAGAGCCGCTTCTGTAGCGCTCAGAGCTCAGGCAGGGTTGCAGGTGCTCCTGCTGTAGCTGCTGGGCTACCTCACCTTGGTGAGGTGAGGAGGGCCACCTCTGTGGCTGTTGGTGAGACTACACCCGTATGACCGAGCAAAGAAAGACAACAGCAACGCTTGTGGTGGCTGCAGAGATCCTGCAGGCTGGGCAGAGGACCACAGATACTTCCTGCTTTCCAGCAGTGGAAAGCCCTCGGCACAAGGCCGTGACCCTGGCCCTGAGAGGTCGCTGCCTCTTTGCTCTGAGGGACACCCAGCCCGCTTGCTGCTGGTAACTTGCCATCCCTCCTGCCCTCACTTGCCATCCCTCAGAGCCCAGAGGAGACACGGAGGAGGACGGGGACGCTCAAGGAAGGGAGGATCGTCTGCCTCCAGGATGATTTGGCCCTTTTCTCTCCACACGTCCTATGTCACTCAGCCTGCATCTTCCCCTCGCTGTTCTAGGCTTACCTCCTCTCTAATAAAGGCCCCGAGCGAGAACGTGGGAGAGCAGCATGTCGCAGCTCACAACCGTGCTAACCACCCTCCCTCTTTGGGAGCCCATGTGTGGAGGGCCAGCTTTGCTCTGGCCTCCCAGGGGTTTTCTTGCTGTGCTTTTCTTCTCTGCCTTGGAGAACATGTGGTTGCTGTGAAGCCCATTGATTCCTGTTGGGAGGTGGGGATAATGAGGTGTTCCCCTCAGTGGGCGATCCCCGCGGGCCCCTCCCAGGGGCCAGCTGCCCTTCCTGGCACCAGCCCCCGGGCAGGGCCCATTGTGACACGCTGCTGCCATTGCCAGGTGCGGGCACAGCCTCAGCCCCTCATTGTCCCGGGGGACGGGAACAGGCCTAGGGCCTGAGCAGCAGGATCTCGCTGAGGAGCACCCCGAGCTCAGGCCAAGTCTTTCCCTGCCGCCTCCAGGCAGCCGTGAGGAGCTCTGCTCTTTCCTGCCGCCTCCTCGGCTCCTGAGCCAGGTGAGAGGGACGGGGCTGTGCGGCTCTGCTGGGGCCGTGGCACAAGGCGAGCCCTCGGCTGCCGCGGGCCCTTGGTCGGAGCCAAAGTTGTCGCTTGGGGACATCGCAGCCACACGCTCCGACTTCTCCAGTGCCATCTGCTGCCAAGTCCAGTTGGATGTTGGCCGTCTTTCCAGGCTGCAGCCAGCCCCCTTTTCCCGGGCACTTACTGCTTCTGGAAACACCGTGGCCCATGGCCCATGGCTTTCCCCCCATGACCCGCTGCTGGCTCCCGCAGCCCTGCGGCCTCCCCATGCCGGCAGCGTTGCGATGGGGCCAGGCCAAACCGCAGGCTCCCGCATGCCCACCTCACAGTATCTTTCCTCCTCCCCACAGGATGGCGAGGAGACCGCCCAGCACCCCCAGGGTGGCCTGGGAGCAGCCCCAGGCCCCTGGCTGGGGCAGCTCTCAGCACCAGCTGGACCTCCTCAGAGAGCCCCAGGCACAGGGGCTGGGTGAGTGGAGCCCACTGGGCTGGCAGAGCTGGCGGCTCTGAGCGCACCGGGCTCCGCACCGGGTGCCCGTCTCCCCGGCACGCTGGAGCTGGCTTTCCCAGGCACCTGGAGCCATGGGGCGCCCGGCGCTGGCCTCCGGAGCCAGCCCCGGCACAGCATGGCCAGGGAGCGAGTGGAGCAGAGGGGCCTCCAGCTCCTGCTCCCAGGGACAGGCTGGCAGAGGCAGCTCAGGCAGCAAGGGCCAGCCGTGCTGGGGCCTGGGGCCTGGGGCCTGGGGCCTGGGGCCTGGGGCCTGTCCTGCCTGGCTGCCAGCCACTTGCTCATCTCAGCACAGCCGCCCGCGGCTTTGCCCTCCCTCGCTGGGCTCCAGCATCGCACCCCGTGTGCTGGCCACCTCCTGGCCCTGACAAGAACGGGGCAAATGGGGCAGCAAGGCCCCGTGCCAGCCCCCGACCCGGGCCTTGCTGGGAACGTGGGAGCAGGCCCGGGGCGGGGCAGCGGCCACAGCTCTTCCCCCGCTCTCTAATGCCTGCTCCCAGCTCCAGCAGCTCTCCCTACTCTCTGTGTTTATCAGAGCCAGGTTTCTCTGCCGCCAGCGACCTGACTTGGCAGCAAGAGGAGCAGGAAGCCCGGCAGCACATCCAGGCCTTTCTCAGGGCCACCGAGAAGGTACCTGCAGATATTGCCAGCTGGGCCCCGCCGGGCATCTCCTGGCCGGGTCCCTCCGTGGCTGCTGCCTGCTCTGCAGCTGCTGCAGGGCTGCTGGCTGTGCACAGCTGCTCCCCACCAACGCCCACCACCTCACGGCCCCCCTCCACTGCTCTGGCCCTGCAGGCCATGCCTCACCCCTCTCACGCTCC
>NW_027182720.1:0-2500 GCF_040807025.1 Struthio camelus
AGATAGTCCGCGAATGCCAGAGATGACACAGAGCAATCTCCATACTTAAATCCGTTCTTTAAATCCTCCAACCTACATAACAACGGGTCCACTGAGAGGTTGAACAGAAGCGGGGACATTGGATCTCCCTGCTTCACCCCGGTGAGGATCTTAATTCCCTCAGAGGACGCCTCACCCACCTCCAGCCGAGTCACACAGTTGGAATACAAATCGGCGATGATACTGATCACATGATCATCCAAGCCTTTTTGTTCGAGGACTCGAAGGATGTGTTGATGATGGACCGAATCAAAGGCTTTCGCCAAGTCCACAAAGACTACTGCTAACGCCTTATGGTCTCTTTTGGCGTGCTTGATGAGCATCTGGAGGAGCTTCAGATTTTCCGCGCAGCCCGGGGCTGAAATAAAGCCCCTTTGGCGGCTGTTAATCGGACATGCTCGTCGCAGGCGTGCCGTCAAAATTCGAGAGAACAAGCGCATGATGACCGACCCGATGGTGATGGGCCGCCAGTTGTTAATGTCCCCTCGTAAACTAGGATCAGCAGACTTGGGTATTAAGATCGTTCTACATTCTTTGATTCCATCCGGAATCTTCCCGGCCAGCAGCCACAGATTGAATAATTCAGCTAACTGGGTGCCTTGGGGGTCTAATTTAACGACGTCTCCCAAGGTCAACCCATCCGGGCCCGGGGCGGAGCTCTTATTCGTTTCCGCAATGTTCTTCCTGACCTCCGCAGGGGAGACCATCTTCTTGAATGCAGAATTGTCCGCTTCTCCGGCACTACAGAACGTACCGAGACCAGCGAAGGGGCCGACCTCCTCCCACTTCCTTCTGAACGTGCAATACAGCACATCCATCAGGAGGGGACCCTTAATACTCTCGATGTTATCCAAAATGATACCAGCGAGCTTTCTACGATCTATCTCAAAAAGCCGCTGGTATCGCAGGTACTGGCCTCTTCTCAGCGCCCTATTCTTCATCCACCTCTTCTCTACCTTCCTCGGCGCGGGTTTCACTCGGTACTTCTTGCGATGTTTCAATTTCACTGCAGCGGTATGTCCCACCAGCTGCGTCAACCACTCCTCCGATGTTTCATCGACGATGTTCCGAAGGTCTTCCTCCACACCCTCCAAAGCCCTCTCGAATGCGCTCTTCAGACCAGGGGTGAGAGAGGCCCCTCGAACCTTCTCTGCAATAATCCTCCTGTATTCCACCCTAATCAGCTCAATCTTCACTCTCTCAACCGGTACCTCCCCTTTGCACGGACCCGCAGCTTTTCGCGGCGACGCGAATCCTTTGGCACCAGCCGCCAGCTGCCGTCTCTTGTCGCTGATCTGCTTCGCCGATTTTGTAGGCAAATGTTCAGAAATCAGCTTATTAATATTCCGTGCTTCTTTAAACTTCTGTTCTAACTCTCTCAGCAGAGCCGTCTCTTCTTCGGACCAGACGCTCTTATGCATACCCCTCAATCCCTTTCCTCTTCCGCGAGACGCTTCGATCCTTTCCCTGTTCCTAGTTCCTGGGTGAACAAGACGCTTATGTTGGGAAAGGCCGCTTTTGGTCTTGAACTTTCGGTCGCAGTCCTCACAGCTCCACGGGAGGGGGGCCTCCGAGGCCTCTTCATCTTCCCCTTCACCCAGGGTTCCGCAGCACTTCGGGAAGTGGCAGGCAATGCTATGATGTTTCTCATTCAGTCTCCCGCACCGGGAACACTGAAAAGGCACCCGTCGCCGACCGTGGGCCCTCCGCAGATGTTCTGTCAAGGCCGCAATTTTCCCTACCTTGACTCCACAGCATGGACATGCTGGATGTTCATCTGGGATCTTAACAACTGGCGTACCGTCAGTTGCTCCCCCCCCCGGAGTCAAGGATAGGGGTCACCATAGCCGGTAGGATTGCTTTACCAGAGGGAGACTCCAGGCCCACTCCTGCCGCCACCTCCCCCCGGGCTTCATCAGCCCGGGGTACCGGGGGCGAAGCGACAGGGGACTCCAGAGCCTCATAAACCTCTGGCAGATCTTTAACGCAATCCAAACTTGGTCTGGGAGTACTCCCATTCCAAGGGTCATAAGCCGAATTGTAAAATGTCAAATTTTGGATCACAGCAGGCCACCCATTTGATGTTAAAGTCACCGGCCTAACGGCCGTGACATCAACAGGAAACTCACCTGTCTGGGTGCCCACTGACACGAAGTTCACAACCCATGGTCTTACTAGGTTGTCCAACGTGCCTGTGGGGGTTCGGTATACGCCAGAAGAACCAATCCCCCAAGTTCAACTGGTATGCCTGATAGAAGCCCCTAGGCCAAGGGCTCTGGACTGCGAGTAGGCCAATTACTAGCAGTCGAAATTTTGATTCACCTCAAAAAAAACTATCGAGTGGTCGGTGAAGCCAGTCGATAGGGAGGAAGTAACTATAGCACCGCACACTGGGGCAGAGGCAAACTTGGTTACCCGCGAATGGGCATCCAGCGGGACCACGAGGAGGTGTTGCCTCCGC
>NW_027182720.1:7500-10000 GCF_040807025.1 Struthio camelus
GGTGAAGCCGACGAGCCTGGATGTTCGGAATCTGGCTCGCCAGCCGCGCGATTCCGAGACCGCTGTCCTTATAGCTGGCGTATAAGATGGCATCACAAGTACTGGAAGGTAAGTGAAGCCAGCTCTTCACCGCCGATCTTATCATTAGGTCCAGGGAGTGGAGGTAAGTGGCGTTAACCCCGGACTGATCCGCTGCATAGAGCAGCCGTGGGATGGCGTAAGTCCTCAAGATCTCTACTTTCTGGAGCGGTTTAAGCGGGGCTACCCCAATGTTCTTAACCCATGTGCTCAGTTTTTCTTGCAGCTCCGGACGGGGAAGACCCACCCAAGGATCCACCCCCAGGCCCAAATACTTCTCGGAGCTGCCGGGCTCGATCATATTGAGCGGAATGCCATCGATTGTCCACGTCTCACAGTTATTAACCGTGAACGAGTCTTTCGTGGGCCTGATCATAAAACCATGGCATTTCTTCGCTTGCACACGTAGCCCGGATAGGTGACAAAACTCCTCAACCGCTCTGATGTTCTTCTTCATGCCTTCCCACGAGTCACTCAAAAGGACTAGATCGTCCGCGAACGCCAGAGATGACACAGAGCAATCTCCATACTTAAATCCGTTCTTTAAACCCTCCAACCTACATAACAACGGGTCCACTGAGAGGTTGAACAGAAGCGGGGACATTGGATCTCCCTGCTTCACCCCGGTGAGGATCTTAATTCCCTCAGAGGACGCCTCACCCACCTCCAGCCGAGTCACACAGTTGGAATACAAATCGGCGATGATACTGATCACATGATCATCCAAGCCTTTTTGTTCGAGGACTCGAAGGATGTGTTGATGATGGACCGAATCAAAGGCTTTCGCCAAGTCCACAAAGACTACTGCTAACGCCTTATGGTCTCTTTTGGCGTGCTTGATGAGCATCTGGAGGAGCTTCAGATTTTCCGCGCAGCCCGGGGCTGAAATAAAGCCCCTTTGGCGGCTGTTAATCGGACATGCTCGTCACAGGCGTGCCGTCAAAATTCGAGAGAACAAGCGCATGATGACCGACCCGATGGTGATGGGCCGCCAGTTGTTAATGTCCCCTCGTAAACTAGGATCAGCAGACTTGGGTATTAAGATCGTTCTACATTCTTTGATTCCATCCGGAATCTTCCCGGCCAGCAGCCACAGATTGAATAATTCAGCTAACTGGGTGCCTTGGGGGTCTAATTTAACGACGTCTCCCAAGGTCAACCCATCCGGGCCCGGGGCGGAGCTCTTATTCGTTTCCGCAATGTTCTTCCTGACCTCCGCAGGGGAGACCATCTTCTTGAATGCAGAATTGTCCGCTTCTCCGGCACTACAGAACGTACCGAGACCAGCGAAGGGGCCGACCTCCTCCCACTTCCTTCTGAACGTGCAATACAGCACATCCATCAGGAGGGGACCCTTAATACTCTCGATGTTATCCAAAATGATACCAGCGAGCTTTCTACGATCTATCTCAAAAAGCCGCTGGTATCGCAGGTACTGGCCTCTTCTCAGCGCCCTATTCTTCATCCACCTCTTCTCTACCTTCCTCGGCGCGGGTTTCACTCGGTACTTCTTGCGATGTTTCAATTTCACTGCAGCGGTATGTCCCACCAGCTGCGTCAACCACTCCTCCGATGTTTCATCGACGATGTTCCGAAGGTCTTCCTCCACACCCTCCAAAGCCCTCTCGAATGCGCTCTTCAGACCAGGGGTGAGAGAGGCCCCTCGAACCTTCTCTGCAATAATCCTCCTGTATTCCACCCTAATCAGCTCAATCTTCACTCTCTCAACCGGTACCTCCCCTTTGCACGGACCCGCAGCTTTTCGCGGCGACGCGAATCCTTTGGCACCAGCCGCCAGCTGCCGTCTCTTGTCGCTGATCTGCTTCGCCGATTTTGTAGGCAAATGTTCAGAAATCAGCTTATTAATATTCCGTGCTTCTTTAAACTTCTGTTCTAACTCTCTCAGCAGAGCCGTCTCTTCTTCGGACCAGACGCTCTTATGCATACCCCTCAATCCCTTTCCTCTTCCGCGAGACGCTTCGATCCTTTCCCTGTTCCTAGTTCCTGGGTGAACAAGACGCTTATGTTGGGAAAGGCCGCTTTTGGTCTTGAACTTTCGGTCGCAGTCCTCACAGCTCCACGGGAGGGGGGCCTCCGAGGCCTCTTCATCTTCCCCTTCACCCAGGGTTCCGCAGCACTTCGGGAAGTGGCAGGCAATGCTATGATGTTTCTCATTCAGTCTCCCGCACCGGGAACACTGAAAAGGCACCCGTCGCCGACCGTGGGCCCTCCGCAGATGTTCTGTCAAGGCCGCAATTTTCCCTACCTTGACTCCACAGCATGGACATGCTGGATGTTCATCTGGGATCTTAACAACTGGCGTACCGTCAGTTGCTCCCCCCCCCGGAGTCAAGGATAGGGGTCACCATAGCCGGTAGGATTGCTTTACCAGAGGGAGACTCCAGGCCCACTCCTGCCGCCA
>NW_027182720.1:17500-20000 GCF_040807025.1 Struthio camelus
TTATTAATATTCCGTGCTTCTTTAAACTTCTGTTCTAACTCTCTCAGCAGAGCCGTCTCTTCTTCGGACCAGACGCTCTTATGCATACCCCTCAATCCCTTTCCTCTTCCGCGAGACGCTTCGATCCTTTCCCTGTTCCTAGTTCCTGGGTGAACAAGACGCTTATGTTGGGAAAGGCCGCTTTTGGTCTTGAACTTTCGGTCGCAGTCCTCACAGCTCCACGGGAGGGGGGCCTCCGAGGCCTCTTCATCTTCCCCTTCACCCAGGGTTCCGCGGCACTTCGGGAAGTGGCAGGCAATGCTATGATGTTTCTCATTCAGTCTCCCGCACCGGGAACACTGAAAAGGCACCCGTCGCCGACCGTGGGCCCTCCGCAGATGTTCTGTCAAGGCCGCAATTTTCCCTACCTTGACTCCACAGCATGGACATGCTGGATGTTCATCTGGGATCTTAACAACTGGCGTACCGTCAGTTGCTCCCCCCCCGGAGTCAAGGATAGGGGTCACCATAGCCGGTAGGATTGCTTTACCAGAGGGAGACTCCAGGCCCACTCCTGCCGCCACCTCCCCCCGGGCTTCATCAGCCCGGGGTACCGGGGGCGAAGCGACAGGGGACTCCAGAGCCTCATAAACCTCTGGCAGATCTTTAACGCAATCCAAACTTGGTCTGGGAGTACTCCCATTCCAAGGGTCATAAGCCGAATTGTAAAATGTCAAATTTTGGATCACAGCAGGCCACCCATTTGATGTTAAAGTCACCGGCCTAACGGCCGTGACATCAACAGGAAACTCACCTGTCTGGGTGCCCACTGACACGAAGTTCACAACCCATGGTCTTACTAGGTTGTCCAACGTGCCTGTGGGGGTTCGGTATACGCCAGAAGAACCAATCCCCCAAGTTCAACTGGTATGCCTGATAGAAGCCCCTAGGCCAAGGGCTCTGGACTGCGAGTAGGCCAATTACTAGCAGTCGAAATTTTGATTCACCTCAAAAAAAACTATCGAGTGGTCGGTGAAGCCAGTCGATAGGGAGGAAGTAACTATAGCACCGCACACTGGGGCAGAGGCAAACTTGGTTACCCGCGAATGGGCATCCAGCGGGACCACGAGGAGGTGTTGCCTCCGCAGCTCAGCCCAGTTAGTAACTATGGTCCCGACTTAAGAGAGTCATAGTTACTCCCGCCGTTTACCCGCGCTTCATTGAATTTCTTCACTTTGACATTCAGAGCACTGGGCAGAAATCACATCGCGTCAACACCCGCCGCGGGCCTTCGCGATGCTTTGTTTTAATTAAACAGTCGGATTCCCCTGGTCCGCACCAGTTCTAAGTCGGCTGCTAGGCGCCGGCCGAGGCGGGGCGCCGGCCCGGGGACCCCGGCTCCCCCCCCCGTCGCCAGCAGCCGCGCGCACGCCGGGGCACCCCCAGCCCCCGCGGACGGGTGGAGGGGGGGGCGGCGGCGGCTGCTGGGGCTCGGGGAGGAGGGAGGGAGGGGGCGGGCGGTGCCCGCCGCAGCTGGGGCGATCCACGGGAAGGGCCCGGCGCACATCCAGAGTCGCCGCCGCCGCCCCGCGCCCGCCCCCGCCCGCCCGGGGGGCGGGGGGGACGGGTGGGGCGCACGGCGCCTCGTCCAGCCGCGGCGCGCACCCAGCCCCGCTTCGCGCCCCAGCCCGACCAACCCAGCCCTTAGAGCCAATCCTTATCCCGAAGTTACGGATCCGGCTTGCCGACTTCCCTTACCTACATTGTTCCAACATGCCAGAGGCTGTTCACCTTGGAGACCTGCTGCGGATATGGGTACGGCCCGGCGCGAGATTTACACCTTCTCCCCCGGATTTTCACGGGCCAGCGAGAGCTCACCGGACGCCGCCGGAACCGCGATGCTTTCCAAGGCGCGGGCCCCTCTCTCGGGGTGAACCCATTCCAGGGCGCCCGGCCCTTCACAAAGAAAAGAGAACTCTCCCCGAGGCTCCCGCCGGCTTCTCCGGGATCGGTTGCGTTACCGCACTGGACGCCTCGCGGCGCCCATCTCCGCCACTCCGGATTCGGGGATCTGAACGGCGCCGGGGAATGGGGGCTTCTGTACGCCACATTTCCCACGCCCCACCGTGGGGCGGGGATTCAGCGCTGGGCTCTTCCCTCTTCACTCGCCGTTACTGAGGAAATCCTGGTTAGTTTCTTTTCCTCCGCTGACTAATATGATTAAATTCAGCGGGTCGCCACGTCTGATCTGAGGTCGCAATCGGATGGAGGCGGGGCGGGCGCGCGCCCACCCCTCGCGCTTCGACCCCCCGGAGGAGGCCCGAGACGAGGCAGAGCCGGCGGGCACGCGCCCGCCAGCCGCCGGCAGAGAGGACGGCCCGAGGCCCCCGCCAGGATCGAGGGGGAAGCGGCGCGGTGACCCGCGAGTCGCCGCCACGGGGGGGGGGGGGAGGACAGCGAGGGGCCCCCCTCCGACACACGCACGCAGCAGCACGGTGCGGTACCACCGCGGTACCCACCC
>NW_027182720.1:25000-27500 GCF_040807025.1 Struthio camelus
CCACTTCCTTCTGAACGTGCAATACAGCACATCCATCAGGAGGGGACACTTAATACTCTCGATGTTATCCAAAATGATACCAGCGAGCTTTCTACGATCTATCTCAAAAAGCCGCTGGTATCGCAGGTACTGGCCTCTTCTCAGCGCCCTATTCTTCATCCACCTCTTCTCTACCTTCCTCGGCGCGGGTTTCACTCGGTACTTCTTGCGATGTTTCAATTTCACTGCAGCGGTATGTCCCACCAGCTGCGTCAACCACTCCTCCGATGTTTCATCGACGATGTTCCGAAGGTCTTCCTCCACACCCTCCAAAGCCCTCTCGAATGCGCTCTTCAGACCAGGGGTGAGAGAGGCCCCTCGAACCTTCTCTGCAATAATCCTCCTGTATTCCACCCTAATCAGCTCAATCTTCACTCTCTCAACCGGTACCTCCCCTTCGCACGGACCCGCAGCTTTTCGCGGCGACGCGAATCCTTTGGCACCAGCCGCCAGCTGCCGTCTCTTGTCGCTGATCTGCTTCGCCGATTTTGTAGGCAAATGTTCAGAAATCAGCTTATTAATATTCCGTGCTTCTTTAAACTTCTGTTCTAACTCTCTCAGCAGAGCCGTCTCTTCTTCGGACCAGACGCTCTTATGCATACCCCTCAATCCCTTTCCTCTTCCGCGAGACGCTTCGATCCTTTCCCTGTTCCTAGTTCCTGGGTGAACAAGACGCTTATGTTGGGAAAGGCCGCTTTTGGTCTTGAACTTTCGGTCGCAGTCCTCACAGCTCCACGGGAGGGGGGCCTCCGAGGCCTCTTCATCTTCCCCTTCACCCAGGGTTCCGCGGCACTTCGGGAAGTGGCAGGCAATGCTATGATGTTTCTCATTCAGTCTCCCGCACCGGGAACACTGAAAAGGCACCCGTCGCCGACCGTGGGCCCTCCGCAGATGTTCTGTCAAGGCCGCAATTTTCCCTACCTTGACTCCACAGCATGGACATGCTGGATGTTCATCTGGGATCTTAACAACTGGCGTACCGTCAGTTGCTCCCCCCCCGGAGTCAAGGATAGGGGTCACCATAGCCGGTAGGATTGCTTTACCAGAGGGAGACTCCAGGCCCACTCCTGCCGCCACCTCCCCCCGGGCTTCATCAGCCCGGGGTACCGGGGGCGAAGCGACAGGGGACTCCAGAGCCTCATAAACCTCTGGCAGATCTTTAACGCAATCCAAACTTGGTCTGGGAGTACTCCCATTCCAAGGGTCATAAGCCGAATTGTAAAATGTCAAATTTTGGATCACAGCAGGCCACCCATTTGATGTTAAAGTCACCGGCCTAACGGCCGTGACATCAACAGGAAACTCACCTGTCTGGGTGCCCACTGACACGAAGTTCACAACCCATGGTCTTACTAGGTTGTCCAGCGTGCCTGTGGGGGTTCGGTATACGCCAGAAGAACCAATCCCCCAAGTTCAACTGGTATGCCTGATAGAAGCCCCTAGGCCAAGGGCTCTGGACTGCGAGTAGGCCAATTACTAGCAGTCGAAATTTTGATTCACCTCAAAAAAAACTATCGAGTGGTCGGTGAAGCCAGTCGATAGGGAGGAAGTAACTATAGCACCGCACACTGGGGCAGAGGCAAACTTGGTTACCCGCGAATGGGCATCCAGCGGGACCACGAGGAGGTGTTGCCTCCGCAGCTCAGCCCAGTTAGTAACTATGGTCCCGACTTAAGAGAGTCATAGTTACTCCCGCCGTTTACCCGCGCTTCATTGAATTTCTTCACTTTGACATTCAGAGCACTGGGCAGAAATCACATCGCGTCAACACCCGCCGCGGGCCTTCGCGATGCTTTGTTTTAATTAAACAGTCGGATTCCCCTGGTCCGCACCAGTTCTAAGTCGGCTGCTAGGCGCCGGCCGAGGCGGGGCGCCGGCCCGGGGACCCCGGCTCCCCCCCCCGTCGCCAGCAGCCGCGCGCACGCCGGGGCACCCCCAGCCCCCGCGGACGGGTGGAGGGGGGGGCGGCGGCGGCTGCTGGGGCTCGGGGAGGAGGGAGGGAGGGGGCGGGCGGTGCCCGCCGCAGCTGGGGCGATCCACGGGAAGGGCCCGGCGCACATCCAGAGTCGCCGCCGCCGCCCCGCGCCCGCCCCCGCCCGCCCGGGGGGCGGGGGGGACGGGTGGGGCGCACGGCGCCTCGTCCAGCCGCGGCGCGCGCCCAGCCCCGCTTCGCGCCCCAGCCCGACCAACCCAGCCCTTAGAGCCAATCCTTATCCCGAAGTTACGGATCCGGCTTGCCGACTTCCCTTACCTACATTGTTCCAACATGCCAGAGGCTGTTCACCTTGGAGACCTGCTGCGGATATGGGTACGGCCCGGCGCGAGATTTACACCTTCTCCCCCGGATTTTCACGGGCCAGCGAGAGCTCACCGGACGCCGCCGGAACCGCGATGCTTTCCAAGGCGCGGGCCCCTCTCTCGGGGTGAACCCATTCCAGGGCGCCCGGCCCTTCACAAAGAA
>NW_027182720.1:32500-35000 GCF_040807025.1 Struthio camelus
GATGTGTTGATGATGGACCGAATCAAAGGCTTTCGCCAAGTCCACAAAGACTACTGCTAACGCCTTATGGTCTCTTTTGGCGTGCTTGATGAGCATCTGGAGGAGCTTCAGATTTTCCGCGCAGCCCGGGGCTGAAATAAAGCCCCTTTGGCGGCTGTTAATCGGACATGCTCGTCGCAGGCGTGCCGTCAAAATTCGAGAGAACAAGCGCATGATGACCGACCCGATGGTGATGGGCCGCCAGTTGTTAATGTCCCCTCGTAAACTAGGATCAGCAGACTTGGGTATTAAAATCGTTCTACATTCTTTGATTCCATCCGGAATCTTCCCGGCCAGCAGCCACAGATTGAATAATTCAGCTAACTGGGTGCCTTGGGGGTCTAATTTAACGACGTCTCCCAAGGTCAACCCATCCGGGCCCGGGGCGGAGCTCTTATTCGTTTCCGCAATGTTCTTCCTGACCTCCGCAGGGGAGACCATCTTCTTGAATGCAGAATTGTCCGCTTCTCCGGCACTACAGAACGTACCGAGACCAGCGAAGGGGCCGACCTCCTCCCACTTCCTTCTGAACGTGCAATACAGCACATCCATCAGGAGGGGACACTTAATACTCTCGATGTTATCCAAAATGATACCAGCGAGCTTTCTACGATCTATCTCAAAAAGCCGCTGGTATCGCAGGTACTGGCCTCTTCTCAGCGCCCTATTCTTCATCCACCTCTTCTCTACCTTCCTCGGCGCGGGTTTCACTCGGTACTTCTTGCGATGTTTCAATTTCACTGCAGCGGTATGTCCCACCAGCTGCGTCAACCACTCCTCCGATGTTTCATCGACGATGTTCCGAAGGTCTTCCTCCACACCCTCCAAAGCCCTCTCGAATGCGCTCTTCAGACCAGGGGTGAGAGAGGCCCCTCGAACCTTCTCTGCAATAATCCTCCTGTATTCCACCCTAATCAGCTCAATCTTCACTCTCTCAACCGGTACCTCCCCTTTGCACGGACCCGCAGCTTTTCGCGGCGACGCGAATCCTTTGGCACCAGCCGCCAGCTGCCGTCTCTTGTCGCTGATCTGCTTCGCCGATTTTGTAGGCAAATGTTCAGAAATCAGCTTATTAATATTCCGTGCTTCTTTAAACTTCTGTTCTAACTCTCTCAGCAGAGCCGTCTCTTCTTCGGACCAGACGCTCTTATGCATACCCCTCAATCCCTTTCCTCTTCCGCGAGACGCTTCGATCCTTTCCCTGTTCCTAGTTCCTGGGTGAACAAGACGCTTATGTTGGGAAAGGCCGCTTTTGGTCTTGAACTTTCGGTCGCAGTCCTCACAGCTCCACGGGAGGGGGGCCTCCGAGGCCTCTTCATCTTCCCCTTCACCCAGGGTTCCGCGGCACTTCGGGAAGTGGCAGGCAATGCTATGATGTTTCTCATTCAGTCTCCCGCACCGGGAACACTGAAAAGGCACCCGTCGCCGACCGTGGGCCCTCCGCAGATGTTCTGTCAAGGCCGCAATTTTCCCTACCTTGACTCCACAGCATGGACATGCTGGATGTTCATCTGGGATCTTAACAACTGGCGTACCGTCAGTTGCTCCCCCCCCGGAGTCAAGGATAGGGGTCACCATAGCCGGTAGGATTGCTTTACCAGAGGGAGACTCCAGGCCCACTCCTGCCGCCACCTCCCCCCGGGCTTCATCAGCCCGGGGTACCGGGGGCGAAGCGACAGGGGACTCCAGAGCCTCATAAACCTCTGGCAGATCTTTAACGCAATCCAAACTTGGTCTGGGAGTACTCCCATTCCAAGGGTCATAAGCCGAATTGTAAAATGTCAAATTTTGGATCACAGCAGGCCACCCATTTGATGTTAAAGTCACCGGCCTAACGGCCGTGACATCAACAGGAAACTCACCTGTCTGGGTGCCCACTGACACGAAGTTCACAACCCATGGTCTTACTAGGTTGTCCAGCGTGCCTGTGGGGGTTCGGTATACGCCAGAAGAACCAATCCCCCAAGTTCAACTGGTATGCCTGATAGAAGCCCCTAGGCCAAGGGCTCTGGACTGCGAGTAGGCCAATTACTAGCAGTCGAAATTTTGATTCACCTCAAAAAAAACTATCGAGTGGTCGGTGAAGCCAGTCGATAGGGAGGAAGTAACTATAGCACCGCACACTGGGGCAGAGGCAAACTTGGTTACCCGCGAATGGGCATCCAGCGGGACCACGAGGAGGTGTTGCCTCCGCAGCTCAGCCCAGTTAGTAACTATGGTCCCGACTTAAGAGAGTCATAGTTACTCCCGCCGTTTACCCGCGCTTCATTGAATTTCTTCACTTTGACATTCAGAGCACTGGGCAGAAATCACATCGCGTCAACACCCGCCGCGGGCCTTCGCGATGCTTTGTTTTAATTAAACAGTCGGATTCCCCTGGTCCGCACCAGTTCTAAGTCGGCTGCTAGGCGCCGGCCGAGGCGGGGCGCCGGCCCGGGGACCCCGGCTCCCCCCCCCGTCG
>NW_027182720.1:40000-42500 GCF_040807025.1 Struthio camelus
CTTAACCCATGTGCTCAGTTTTTCTTGCAGCTCCGGACGGGGAAGACCCACCCAAGGATCCACCCCCAGGCCCAAATACTTCTCGGAGCTGCCGGGCTCGATCATATTGAGCGGAATGCCATCGATTGTCCACGTCTCACAGTTATTAACCGTGAACGAGTCTTTCGTGGGCCTGATCATAAAACCATGGCATTTCTTCGCTTGCACACGTAGCCCGGATAGGTGACAAAACTCCTCAACCGCACTGATGTTCTTCTTCATGCCTTCCCACGAGTCACTCAAAAGGACTAGATCGTCCGCGAACGCCAGAGATGACACAGAGCAATCTCCATACTTAAATCCGTTCTTTAAACCCTCCAACCTACATAACAACGGGTCCACTGAGAGGTTGAACAGAAGCGGGGACATTGGATCTCCCTGCTTCACCCCGGTGAGGATCTTAATTCCCTCAGAGGACGCCTCACCCACCTCCAGCCGAGTCACACAGTTGGAATACAAATCGGCGATGATACTGATCACATGATCATCCAAGCCTTTTTGTTCGAGGACTCGAAGGATGTGTTGATGATGGACCGAATCAAAGGCTTTCGCCAAGTCCACAAAGACTACTGCTAACGCCTTATGGTCTCTTTTGGCGTGCTTGATGAGCATCTGGAGGAGCTTCAGATTTTCCGCGCAGCCCGGGGCTGAAATAAAGCCCCTTTGGCGGCTGTTAATCGGACATGCTCGTCGCAGGCGTGCCGTCAAAATTCGAGAGAACAAGCGCATGATGACCGACCCGATGGTGATGGGCCGCCAGTTGTTAATGTCCCCTCGTAAACTAGGATCAGCAGACTTGGGTATTAAAATCGTTCTACATTCTTTGATTCCATCCGGAATCTTCCCGGCCAGCAGCCACAGATTGAATAATTCAGCTAACTGGGTGCCTTGGGGGTCTAATTTAACGACGTCTCCCAAGGTCAACCCATCCGGGCCCGGGGCGGAGCTCTTATTCGTTTCCGCAATGTTCTTCCTGACCTCCGCAGGGGAGACCATCTTCTTGAATGCAGAATTGTCCGCTTCTCCGGCACTACAGAACGTACCGAGACCAGCGAAGGGGCCGACCTCCTCCCACTTCCTTCTGAACGTGCAATACAGCACATCCATCAGGAGGGGACACTTAATACTCTCGATGTTATCCAAAATGATACCAGCGAGCTTTCTACGATCTATCTCAAAAAGCCGCTGGTATCGCAGGTACTGGCCTCTTCTCAGCGCCCTATTCTTCATCCACCTCTTCTCTACCTTCCTCGGCGCGGGTTTCACTCGGTACTTCTTGCGATGTTTCAATTTCACTGCAGCGGTATGTCCCACCAGCTGCGTCAACCACTCCTCCGATGTTTCATCGACGATGTTCCGAAGGTCTTCCTCCACACCCTCCAAAGCCCTCTTGAATGCGCTCTTCAGACCAGGGGTGAGAGAGGCCCCTCGAACCTTCTCTGCAATAATCCTCCTGTATTCCACCCTAATCAGCTCAATCTTCACTCTCTCAACCGGTACCTCCCCTTCGCACGGACCCGCAGCTTTTCGCGGCGACGCGAATCCTTTGGCACCAGCCGCCAGCTGCCGTCTCTTGTCGCTGATCTGCTTCGCCGATTTTGTAGGCAAATGTTCAGAAATCAGCTTATTAATATTCCGTGCTTCTTTAAACTTCTGTTCTAACTCTCTCAGCAGAGCCGTCTCTTCTTCGGACCAGACGCTCTTATGCATACCCCTCAATCCCTTTCCTCTTCCGCGAGACGCTTCGATCCTTTCCCTGTTCCTAGTTCCTGGGTGAACAAGACGCTTATGTTGGGAAAGGCCGCTTTTGGTCTTGAACTTTCGGTCGCAGTCCTCACAGCTCCACGGGAGGGGGGCCTCCGAGGCCTCTTCATCTTCCCCTTCACCCAGGGTTCCGCGGCACTTCGGGAAGTGGCAGGCAATGCTATGATGTTTCTCATTCAGTCTCCCGCACCGGGAACACTGAAAAGGCACCCGTCGCCGACCGTGGGCCCTCCGCAGATGTTCTGTCAAGGCCGCAATTTTCCCTACCTTGACTCCACAGCATGGACATGCTGGATGTTCATCTGGGATCTTAACAACTGGCGTACCGTCAGTTGCTCCCCCCCCGGAGTCAAGGATAGGGGTCACCATAGCCGGTAGGATTGCTTTACCAGAGGGAGACTCCAGGCCCACTCCTGCCGCCACCTCCCCCCGGGCTTCATCAGCCCGGGGTACCGGGGGCGAAGCGACAGGGGACTCCAGAGCCTCATAAACCTCTGGCAGATCTTTAACGCAATCCAAACTTGGTCTGGGAGTACTCCCATTCCAAGGGTCATAAGCCGAATTGTAAAATGTCAAATTTTGGATCACAGCAGGCCACCCATTTGATGTTAAAGTCACCGGCCTAACGGCCGTGACATCAACAGGAAACTCACCTGTCTGGGTGCCCACTGACACGAAGTTCACAACCCATGGTCTT
>NW_027182720.1:47500-52500 GCF_040807025.1 Struthio camelus
ATCATTTTCAAAATTTCTGATGCCGCGGCCTTGAGATATTAGATTGGCCCAGTTCTCCAGTTCTTTCTTTCTCCATTTACTAGGAGCAGGGTAGATGACCTTGGGAGCAGGAATTTCCCATTCGGATCTCGTCTCGTCACCTTCCAGGGCAGCGGGGATGACCAAAGGGGACTCCTCCCCAATAGACGGAATCTTGTCCGCCCTTCCTCCTGCGGCGATCCATACCTTCTCGAACTCCTTCTGGATGCCTTCCTCGAGGACCACGGTCCTCGTGATGTTGTCGGAGGACTGGGCGACACGGTGAAGCCGACGAGCCTGGATGTTCGGAATCTGGCTCGCCAGCCGCGCGATTCCGAGACCGCCGTCCTTATAGCTGGCGTATAAGATGGCATCACAAGTACTGGAAGGTAAGTGAAGCCAGCTCTTCACCGCCGATCTTATCATTAGGTCCAGGGAGTGGAGGTAAGTGGCGTTAACCCCGGACTGATCCGCTGCATAGAGCAGCCGTGGGATGGCGTAAGTCCTCAAGATCTCTACTTTCTGGAGCGGTTTAAGCGGGGCTACCCCAATGTTCTTAACCCATGTGCTCAGTTTTTCTTGCAGCTCCGGACGGGAAAGACCCACCCAAGGATCCACCCCCAGGCCCAAATACTTCTCGGAGCTGCCGGGCTCGATCATATTGAGCGGAATGCCATCGATTGTCCACGTCTCACAGTTATTAACCGTGAACGAGTCTTTCGTGGGCCTGATCATAAAACCATGGCATTTCTTCGCTTGCACACGTAGCCCGGATAGGTGACAAAACTCCTCAACCGCTCTGATGTTCTTCTTCATGCCTTCCCACGAGTCACTCAAAAGGACTAGATCGTCCGCGAATGCCAGAGATGACACAGAGCAATCTCCATACTTAAATCCGTTCTTTAAATCCTCCAACCTACATAACAACGGGTCCACTGAGAGGTTGAACAGAAGCGGGGACATTGGATCTCCCTGCTTCACCCCGGTGAGGATCTTAATTCCCTCAGAGGACGCCTCACCCACCTCCAGCCGAGTCACACAGTTGGAATACAAATCGGCGATGATACTGATCACATGATCATCCAAGCCTTTTTGTTCGAGGACTCGAAGGATGTGTTGATGATGGACCGAATCAAAGGCTTTCGCCAAGTCCACAAAGACTACTGCTAACGCCTTATGGTCTCTTTTGGCGTGCTTGATGAGCATCTGGAGGAGCTTCAGATTTTCCGCGCAGCCCGGGGCTGAAATAAAGCCCCTTTGGCGGCTGTTAATCGGACATGCTCGTCGCAGGCGTGCCGTCAAAATTCGAGAGAACAAGCGCATGATGACCGACCCGATGGTGATGGGCCGCCAGTTGTTAATGTCCCCTCGTAAACTAGGATCAGCAGACTTGGGTATTAAGATCGTTCTACATTCTTTGATTCCATCCGGAATCTTCCCGGCCAGCAGCCACAGATTGAATAATTCAGCTAACTGGGTGCCTTGGGGGTCTAATTTAACGACGTCTCCCAAGGTCAACCCATCCGGGCCCGGGGCGGAGCTCTTATTCGTTTCCGCAATGTTCTTCCTGACCTCCGCAGGGGAGACCATCTTCTTGAATGCAGAATTGTCCGCTTCTCCGGCACTACAGAACGTACCGAGACCAGCGAAGGGGCCGACCTCCTCCCACTTCCTTCTGAACGTGCAATACAGCACATCCATCAGGAGGGGACACTTAATACTCTCGATGTTATCCAAAATGATACCAGCGAGCTTTCTACGATCTATCTCAAAAAGCCGCTGGTATCGCAGGTACTGGCCTCTTCTCAGCGCCCTATTCTTCATCCACCTCTTCTCTACCTTCCTCGGCGCGGGTTTCACTCGGTACTTCTTGCGATGTTTCAATTTCACTGCAGCGGTATGTCCCACCAGCTGCGTCAACCACTCCTCCGATGTTTCATCGACGATGTTCCGAAGGTCTTCCTCCACACCCTCCAAAGCCCTCTCGAATGCGCTCTTCAGACCAGGGGTGAGAGAGGCCCCTCGAACCTTCTCTGCAATAATCCTCCTGTATTCCACCCTAATCAGCTCAATCTTCACTCTCTCAACCGGTACCTCCCCTTCGCACGGACCCGCAGCTTTTCGCGGCGACGCGAATCCTTTGGCACCAGCCGCCAGCTGCCGTCTCTTGTCGCTGATCTGCTTCGCCGATTTTGTAGGCAAATGTTCAGAAATCAGCTTATTAATATTCCGTGCTTCTTTAAACTTCTGTTCTAACTCTCTCAGCAGAGCCGTCTCTTCTTCGGACCAGACGCTCTTATGCATACCCCTCAATCCCTTTCCTCTTCCGCGAGACGCTTCGATCCTTTCCCTGTTCCTAGTTCCTGGGTGAACAAGACGCTTATGTTGGGAAAGGCCGCTTTTGGTCTTGAACTTTCGGTCGCAGTCCTCACAGCTCCACGGGAGGGGGGCCTCCGAGGCCTCTTCATCTTCCCCTTCACCCAGGGTTCCGCGGCACTTCGGGAAGTGGCAGGCAATGCTATGATGTTTCTCATTCAGTCTCCCGCACCGGGAACACTGAAAAGGCACCCGTCGCCGACCGTGGGCCCTCCGCAGATGTTCTGTCAAGGCCGCAATTTTCCCTACCTTGACTCCACAGCATGGACATGCTGGATGTTCATCTGGGATCTTAACAACTGGCGTACCGTCAGTTGCTCCCCCCCCGGAGTCAAGGATAGGGGTCACCATAGCCGGTAGGATTGCTTTACCAGAGGGAGACTCCAGGCCCACTCCTGCCGCCACCTCCCCCCGGGCTTCATCAGCCCGGGGTACCGGGGGCGAAGCGACAGGGGACTCCAGAGCCTCATAAACCTCTGGCAGATCTTTAACGCAATCCAAACTTGGTCTGGGAGTACTCCCATTCCAAGGGTCATAAGCCGAATTGTAAAATGTCAAATTTTGGATCACAGCAGGCCACCCATTTGATGTTAAAGTCACCGGCCTAACGGCCGTGACATCAACAGGAAACTCACCTGTCTGGGTGCCCACTGACACGAAGTTCACAACCCATGATCTTACTAGGTTGTCCAACATGCCTGTGGGGGTTCGGTATACACCAGAAGAACCAATCCCCCAAGTTCAACTGGTATGCCTGATAGAAGCCCCTAGGCCAAGGGCTCTGGACTGCGAGTAGGCCAATTACTAGCAGTCGAAATTTTGATTCACCTCAAAAAAAACTATCGAGTGGTCGGTGAAGCCAGTCGATAGGGAGGAAGTAACTATAGCACCGCACACTGGGGCAGAGGCAAACTTGGTTACCCGCGAATGGGCATCCAGCGGGACCACGAGGAGGTGTTGCCTCCGCAGCTCAGCCCAGTTAGTAACTATGGTCCCGACTTAAGAGAGTCATAGTTACTCCCGCCGTTTACCCGCGCTTCATTGAATTTCTTCACTTTGACATTCAGAGCACTGGGCAGAAATCACATCGCGTCAACACCCGCCGCGGGCCTTCGCGATGCTTTGTTTTAATTAAACAGTCGGATTCCCCTGGTCCGCACCAGTTCTAAGTCGGCTGCTAGGCGCCGGCCGAGGCGGGGCGCCGGCCCGGGGACCCCGGCTCCCCCCCCCCCGTCGCCGGCAGCCGCGCGCGCGCCGGGGCACCCCCAGCCCCCGCGGACGGGTGGAGGGGGGGGCGGCGGCGGCTGCTGGGGCTCGGGGAGGAGGGAGGGAGGGGGCGGGCGGTGACCACCGCAGCTGGGGCGATCCACGGGAAGGGCCCGGCGCGCGTCCAGAGTCGCCGCCGCCGCCCCGCGCCCGCCCCCGCCCGCCCGGGGGGCGGGGGGGACGGGTGGGGCGCACGGCGCCTCGTCCAGCCGCGGCGCGCACCCAGCCCCACTTCGCGCCCCAGCCCGACCGACCCAGCCCTTAGAGCCAATCCTTATCCCGAAGTTACGGATCCGGCTTGCCGACTTCCCTTACCTACATTGTTCCAACATGCCAGAGGCTGTTCACCTTGGAGACCTGCTGCGGATATGGGTACGGCCCGGCGCGAGATTTACACCTTCTCCCCCGGATTTTCACGGGCCAGCGAGAGCTCACCGGACGCCGCCGGAACCGCGACGCTTTCCAAGGCGCGGGCCCCTCTCTCGGGGCGAACCCATTCCAGGGCGCCCGGCCCTTCACAAAGAAAAGAGAACTCTCCCCGAGGCTCCCGCCGGCTTCTCCGGGATCGGTTGCGTTACCGCACTGGACGCCTCGCGGCACCCATCTCCGCCACTCCGGATTCGGGGATCTGAACGGCGCCGGGGATGGGGGCTTCTGTACGCCACATTTCCCACGCCCCACCGTGGGGCGGGGATTCAGCGCTGGGCTCTTCCCTCTTCACTCGCCGTTACTGAGGGAATCCTGGTTAGTTTCTTTTCCTCCGCTGACTAATATGCTTAAATTCAGCAGGTCGCCACGTCTGATCTGAGGTCGCAATCGGATGGAGGCGGGGCGGGCGCGCACCCACCCCTCGCGCTTCGACCCCCCGGAGGAGGCCCGAGACGAGGCAGAGCCGGCGGGCACGCGCCCGCCAGCCGCCGGCAGAGAGGACGGCCCGAGGCCCCCGCCAGGATCGAGGGGGAAGCGGCGCGGTGACCCGCGAGTCGCCGCCACGGAGGGGGGGGGGAGGACAGCGAGGGGCCCCCCTCCGACACACGCACGCAGCAGCACGGTGCGGTACCACCGCGGTACCCACCCGCAGACAGCCGCGCGGGGCCGGGGGGCGAGGTCCGCACCTCCCCCGGGCCCGGCTCCCAAACGCTCGCTCGCCCACTCGCACACTCGCGCACAGCCCCTCCACCGGCCGCGGCTGGCTCCTCCTCCCCGGCCGCTGACCTCCGCTCTCGCCCCGGCACGGGACGACGGTGCGGCAGCGCCCCTCCCCCCCCCTTTTCTCCCCCCCCCTCCCCCGTCTCGCCACCGAACGGCGCCGCCCGCGCTTGCCCCACACCACCGCCCCA
>NW_027182720.1:57500-60000 GCF_040807025.1 Struthio camelus
CAGCTGCGTCAACCACTCCTCCGATGTTTCATCGACGATGTTCCGAAGGTCTTCCTCCACACCCTCCAAAGCCCTCTCGAATGCGCTCTTCAGACCAGGGGTGAGAGAGGCCCCTCGAACCTTCTCTGCAATAATCCTCCTGTATTCCACCCTAATCAGCTCAATCTTCACTCTCTCAACCGGTACCTCCCCTTCGCACGGACCCGCAGCTTTTCGCGGCGACGCGAATCCTTTGGCACCAGCCGCCAGCTGCCGTCTCTTGTCGCTGATCTGCTTCGCCGATTTTGTAGGCAAATGTTCAGAAATCAGCTTATTAATATTCCGTGCTTCTTTAAACTTCTGTTCTAACTCTCTCAGCAGAGCCGTCTCTTCTTCGGACCAGACGCTCTTATGCATACCCCTCAATCCCTTTCCTCTTCCGCGAGACGCTTCGATCCTTTCCCTGTTCCTAGTTCCTGGGTGAACAAGACGCTTATGTTGGGAAAGGCCGCTTTTGGTCTTGAACTTTCGGTCGCAGTCCTCACAGCTCCACGGGAGGGGGGCCTCCGAGGCCTCTTCATCTTCCCCTTCACCCAGGGTTCCGCGGCACTTCGGGAAGTGGCAGGCAATGCTATGATGTTTCTCATTCAGTCTCCCGCACCGGGAACACTGAAAAGGCACCCGTCGCCGACCGTGGGCCCTCCGCAGATGTTCTGTCAAGGCCGCAATTTTCCCTACCTTGACTCCACAGCATGGACATGCTGGATGTTCATCTGGGATCTTAACAACTGGCGTACCGTCAGTTGCTCCCCCCCCGGAGTCAAGGATAGGGGTCACCATAGCCGGTAGGATTGCTTTACCAGAGGGAGACTCCAGGCCCACTCCTGCCGCCACCTCCCCCCGGGCTTCATCAGCCCGGGGTACCGGGGGCGAAGCGACAGGGGACTCCAGAGCCTCATAAACCTCTGGCAGATCTTTAACGCAATCCAAACTTGGTCTGGGAGTACTCCCATTCCAAGGGTCATAAGCCGAATTGTAAAATGTCAAATTTTGGATCACAGCAGGCCACCCATTTGATGTTAAAGTCACCGGCCTAACGGCCGTGACATCAACAGGAAACTCACCTGTCTGGGTGCCCACTGACACGAAGTTCACAACCCATGATCTTACTAGGTTGTCCAACATGCCTGTGGGGGTTCGGTATACACCAGAAGAACCAATCCCCCAAGTTCAACTGGTATGCCTGATAGAAGCCCCTAGGCCAAGGGCTCTGGACTGCGAGTAGGCCAATTACTAGCAGTCGAAATTTTGATTCACCTCAAAAAAAACTATCGAGTGGTCGGTGAAGCCAGTCGATAGGGAGGAAGTAACTATAGCACCGCACACTGGGGCAGAGGCAAACTTGGTTACCCGCGAATGGGCATCCAGCGGGACCACGAGGAGGTGTTGCCTCCGCAGCTCAGCCCAGTTAGTAACTATGGTCCCGACTTAAGAGAGTCATAGTTACTCCCGCCGTTTACCCGCGCTTCATTGAATTTCTTCACTTTGACATTCAGAGCACTGGGCAGAAATCACATCGCGTCAACACCCGCCGCGGGCCTTCGCGATGCTTTGTTTTAATTAAACAGTCGGATTCCCCTGGTCCGCACCAGTTCTAAGTCGGCTGCTAGGCGCCGGCCGAGGCGGGGCGCCGGCCCGGGGACCCCGGCTCCCCCCCCCCCGTCGCCGGCAGCCGCGCGCGCGCCGGGGCACCCCCAGCCCCCGCGGACGGGTGGAGGGGGGGGCGGCGGCGGCTGCTGGGGCTCGGGGAGGAGGGAGGGAGGGGGCGGGCGGTGACCACCGCAGCTGGGGCGATCCACGGGAAGGGCCCGGCGCGCGTCCAGAGTCGCCGCCGCCGCCCCGCGCCCGCCCCCGCCCGCCCGGGGGGCGGGGGGGACGGGTGGGGCGCACGGCGCCTCGTCCAGCCGCGGCGCGCACCCAGCCCCACTTCGCGCCCCAGCCCGACCGACCCAGCCCTTAGAGCCAATCCTTATCCCGAAGTTACGGATCCGGCTTGCCGACTTCCCTTACCTACATTGTTCCAACATGCCAGAGGCTGTTCACCTTGGAGACCTGCTGCGGATATGGGTACGGCCCGGCGCGAGATTTACACCTTCTCCCCCGGATTTTCACGGGCCAGCGAGAGCTCACCGGACGCCGCCGGAACCGCGACGCTTTCCAAGGCGCGGGCCCCTCTCTCGGGGCGAACCCATTCCAGGGCGCCCGGCCCTTCACAAAGAAAAGAGAACTCTCCCCGAGGCTCCCGCCGGCTTCTCCGGGATCGGTTGCGTTACCGCACTGGACGCCTCGCGGCACCCATCTCCGCCACTCCGGATTCGGGGATCTGAACGGCGCCGGGGATGGGGGCTTCTGTACGCCACATTTCCCACGCCCCACCGTGGGGCGGGGATTCAGCGCTGGGCTCTTCCCTCTTCACTCGCCGTTACTGAGGGAATCCTGGTTAGTTTCTTTTCCTCCGCTG
>NW_027182720.1:65000-67500 GCF_040807025.1 Struthio camelus
CGACCCGATGGTGATGGGCCGCCAGTTGTTAATGTCCCCTCGTAAACTAGGATCAGCAGACTTGGGTATTAAAATCGTTCTACATTCTTTGATTCCATCCGGAATCTTCCCGGCCAGCAGCCACAGATTGAATAATTCAGCTAACTGGGTGCCTTGGGGGTCTAATTTAACGACGTCTCCCAAGGTCAACCCATCCGGGCCCGGGGCGGAGCTCTTATTCGTTTCCGCAATGTTCTTCCTGACCTCCGCAGGGGAGACCATCTTCTTGAATGCAGAATTGTCCGCTTCTCCGGCACTACAGAACGTACCGAGACCAGCGAAGGGGCCGACCTCCTCCCACTTCCTTCTGAACGTGCAATACAGCACATCCATCAGGAGGGGACACTTAATACTCTCGATGTTATCCAAAATGATACCAGCGAGCTTTCTACGATCTATCTCAAAAAGCCGCTGGTATCGCAGGTACTGGCCTCTTCTCAGCGCCCTATTCTTCATCCACCTCTTCTCTACCTTCCTCGGCGCGGGTTTCACTCGGTACTTCTTGCGATGTTTCAATTTCACTGCAGCGGTATGTCCCACCAGCTGCGTCAACCACTCCTCCGATGTTTCATCGACGATGTTCCGAAGGTCTTCCTCCACACCCTCCAAAGCCCTCTCGAATGCGCTCTTCAGACCAGGGGTGAGAGAGGCCCCTCGAACCTTCTCTGCAATAATCCTCCTGTATTCCACCCTAATCAGCTCAATCTTCACTCTCTCAACCGGTACCTCCCCTTCGCACGGACCCGCAGCTTTTCGCGGCGACGCGAATCCTTTGGCACCAGCCGCCAGCTGCCGTCTCTTGTCGCTGATCTGCTTCGCCGATTTTGTAGGCAAATGTTCAGAAATCAGCTTATTAATATTCCGTGCTTCTTTAAACTTCTGTTCTAACTCTCTCAGCAGAGCCGTCTCTTCTTCGGACCAGACGCTCTTATGCATACCCCTCAATCCCTTTCCTCTTCCGCGAGACGCTTCGATCCTTTCCCTGTTCCTAGTTCCTGGGTGAACAAGACGCTTATGTTGGGAAAGGCCGCTTTTGGTCTTGAACTTTCGGTCGCAGTCCTCACAGCTCCACGGGAGGGGGGCCTCCGAGGCCTCTTCATCTTCCCCTTCACCCAGGGTTCCGCGGCACTTCGGGAAGTGGCAGGCAATGCTATGATGTTTCTCATTCAGTCTCCCGCACCGGGAACACTGAAAAGGCACCCGTCGCCGACCGTGGGCCCTCCGCAGATGTTCTGTCAAGGCCGCAATTTTCCCTACCTTGACTCCACAGCATGGACATGCTGGATGTTCATCTGGGATCTTAACAACTGGCGTACCGTCAGTTGCTCCCCCCCCGGAGTCAAGGATAGGGGTCACCATAGCCGGTAGGATTGCTTTACCAGAGGGAGACTCCAGGCCCACTCCTGCCGCCACCTCCCCCCGGGCTTCATCAGCCCGGGGTACCGGGGGCGAAGCGACAGGGGACTCCAGAGCCTCATAAACCTCTGGCAGATCTTTAACGCAATCCAAACTTGGTCTGGGAATACTCCCATTCCAAGGGTCATAAGCCGAATTGTAAAATGTCAAATTTTGGATCACAGCAGGCCACCCATTTGATGTTAAAGTCACCGGCCTAACGGCCGTGACATCAACAGGAAACTCACCTGTCTGGGTGCCCACTGACACGAAGTTCACAACCCATGGTCTTACTAGGTTGTCCAACGTGCCTGTGGGGGTTCGGTATACGCCAGAAGAACCAATCCCCCAAGTTCAACTGGTATGCCTGATAGAAGCCCCTAGGCCAAGGGCTCTGGACTGCGAGTAGGCCAATTACTAGCAGTCGAAATTTTGATTCACCTCAAAAAAAACTATCGAGTGGTCGGTGAAGCCAGTCGATAGGGAGGAAGTAACTATAGCACCGCACACTGGGGCAGAGGCAAACTTGGTTACCCACGAATGGGCATCCAGCGGGACCACGAGGAGGTGTTGCCTCCGCAGCTCAGCCCAGTTAGTAACTATGGTCCCGACTTAAGAGAGTCATAGTTACTCCCGCCGTTTACCCGCGCTTCATTGAATTTCTTCACTTTGACATTCAGAGCACTGGGCAGAAATCACATCGCGTCAACACCCGCCGCGGGCCTTCGCGATGCTTTGTTTTAATTAAACAGTCGGATTCCCCTGGTCCGCACCAGTTCTAAGTCGGCTGCTAGGCGCCGGCCGAGGCGGGGCGCCGGCCCGGGGACCCCGGCTCCCCCCCCCCCGTCGCCGGCAGCCGCGCGCGCGCCGGGGCACCCCCAGCCCCCGCGGACGGGTGGAGGGGGGGGCGGCGGCGGCTGCTGGGGCTCGGGGAGGAGGGAGGGAGGGGGCGGGCGGTGACCACCGCAGCTGGGGCGATCCACGGGAAGGGCCCGGCGCGCGTCCAGAGTCGCCGCCGACGCCCCGCGCCCGCCCCCGCCCGCCCGGGGGGCGGGGGGGACGGGTG